>NC_088411.1:42492185-42502185 GCF_034236695.1 Oncorhynchus nerka
AATGCTACGCTAAATGCTAAGCTAGCCATCAACACTCTTACACAAATGATTGATTTTCTATGGTTCAAAAGCATATTTTGAAAATCTGAGATGACAGTGATGTTAAGAAAGGGCTAAGCTTGAGAGCAGGCATATTTATTTCATTTCATTTGCGATTTTTAGAAATTGTTAACGTTGCGTTATGGTAATGAGCTTGAGGCTGTAGTCACGATACCGGACCTGGGATGGATCGGACTATGAGGTTAAAGAATAATTATGTCAGATCAGTTGTTGTTTTGGGATCTCATTAAGGATGGATATTAACATAACTGTATCTCTGAATGTGTATATTTCCCCGTTGTCAGGTTTACATCCAAATGTTGTGGATCTTATAGGATTACATTTGAAACTATTTGTGAGAAGATGAAATGCAATCTTGGCCATCTAAATGAGAATATGTTTTTTCATGTAAAGTTTATCTAGTCAGTAACCATGCCCACTTGAGCACAGACATGTTGCTAAACTTAATGGAACGCCCTTTTTCCCAAAGTGTTTAAAAGGACTCGCTGAAGAATTAACCTTTGTCGGGCAGTCGTTCCTCTAGCGAAATGCAAAAATATAATTTAGAAATATGTAACTTTCACACATTATCAAGTCCAATAAAGCAAATGAAAGATAAACATCTTGTTAATCTACCCATCCTATTTAAAAAAGGCTTTACAACGAAAGCACAACATATGATTATGTTAGATCACCGCCAAGTCAAAAAACACACAGCCATTTTTCCAGCCAAAGATAGGAGTCACAAAAAGCAGAAATAATCACTAACCTTTGATGATCTTCATCAGTTGACACTCATAGGACTTCATGTTACACAATACATGTATGTTTTGTTCGATAATGTGCATATTTGTATCCAAAAATCTCAGTTTACATTGGCACATTACGTGCAGTAATGTTTTGATTGCAAAACATCTGGTGATTTTGCAAAAATAATCATAATAAACATTACTAATAATACTATGCATATATTAGCATCTGGGACAGAGTAGGAGGCAGTTCACTCTGGGCACGCTAATTCATCCAAAAGTGAAAATGCTGCCCCCTATCCGAAAAGAGTTTTAACATATTAGACCAAAACACGCCAGGTTGCTGCCAGGGTGTGAAGTGGTTCCAGCTGAATACGTTACAAATGGTTTAAAACCACAAGACCAGAGAACGTTAGGACGTACGTCCACACACTGACTATGGTTAAGAAATGTAAATCTCCAGAGACCATTGCCGGGTTGCTACGGGCATGTAAAATGGTTCTAGCTCTACATTAGAGCAGCATGACCGACAGCGTGAGTTGAAAGGTTAGACTCCACCAGACCAGCATACATACAGCGCGAGCTGAATACGTCACAAATGGTCAGGAACTCTCGACGAGTGACGAAGATAAAGGCTACACATTCACAGTCTGCAGCTGTAAAATAGTTGAGTAAACTCGAACGAAGACGAGAGACAAAGAACAATTTCCTCTCACGACTCTATTCTAACAAACAGAGCCCGCTGAACAAGCTACAACTGCGACAGACTTTGACCTCTGGTGGACAAACCAGTCACTTCTGACCGAATTACTCCCTAAGACTGAACCAACGAAATCAACAGAGAGACAACAAAGACATAGAAGCGTAAATATGTGTTCTAAAATCGGAATGAGTGTTTTTTTAGGGTGCAAAGAATCCATAATTACGATGAACGTATTTTCCACATGTATGTACAATAAGCTCACTCTCTGTCTCTCCCACTCTGTCTTTCCCGCTCTTTATCAGTCCCCACCCCTTTCCATTGTCTACCAAACCAACACATTGGGTTAGTCCACTAGGGACTTTTCATTGCATCGTGTAGTAATCAATAGCTATCCCGTTTGTGTGTTTATGTAATTCTGTGTGATTATTTAGTTAGTTAGTAAATAAATAACTAAGCCAATTTGTACGTCGCTGATTCATCATTTATGCTAGGGTTCGTGCAGATATCCAACAGTTTTACGACATTCAGAATGAGACTGAGAGAAGGTAACAATGAATTAATGACTGATTGATAACTGAAATGTAAGAGATCTTTATATTTTTACGAGTTAATTTTGAAAAAAGAATAAATAATAAATAAACTTTTTTTTTGTGGTGCCCCAAGATTTCTAATGAGTTAACTGTTACAGGATTAATTTAATCTTCATAATGATTCAACATATTTAATTGATTTGATAAAATAATCACATTGATGATAGTAAAGACACGACACAGGCAATACCAGTAGATACCAGGAGATACCAGTAGATACCAGGAGATACCAGTAGATGCCAGTTGATACCAGGAGATACCAGTAGATACCAGGAGATACCAGTAGACACCAGGAGATGCCAGTAGATACCAGGAGATACCAGTAGATACCAGGAGATGCCAGTTGATACCAGGAGATACCAGTAGATACCAGGCGATACCAGGAGATGCCAGTTGATACCAGGAGATACCAGGAGATACCAGTAGATACCAGTAGATACCAGGAGATGCCAGTAGATACCAGGAGATGCCAGTTGATACCAGGAGATACCAGTAGATACCAGGCGATACCAGGAGATACCAGTAGATACCAGTAGATATCAGGATATACCAGTAGATACCAGTAGATATCAGGATATACCAGTAGATACCAGGAGATACCAGGCGATCCCAGGAGATACTTACTTACTTACTTACTGACTTTATTGTCCCCATGGAGAAAGTTTGTTGCAGTGTCATGTACACATTTAAAGTGGCGTTTAAATACAAAACAAAATTGACAATACAACTTTCATGACAGTTACGTACCAATCAAAATAATAATAAGAAGAAATAAGAAATAAAACATAAAAAATAAAAAAAGACTAGCCTGCTGGCCTTACGGGGTCAATGGGAACATTCGCCTGAGCTATTCAGGAGGGATATCACACCTGGCACAAAGGATTGTCTCGTTCTGTTTTTCCTGCTGAGGGCTGCCCTATACCTGCGCCCTATACCTGCGCCCTATACCTGCGCCCAGAGGGGAGTAATTCAAAGTCCAGGTACAGGGGGTGGCTTGGGTCTAAAATGATTTTGTGAGCCTTACGGAGGTCCCTGACCTTAAAGATCTCATCCAGGCCTGTCTGTTTGACTCCAAGTACCTTGCTTGCTGTGATAATAATCCTTCTCAGCTTATTTCTCTGGCTGACAGTGTCATTGCCAAACCAACAAACAATACAAAAGTGAAAATACTCTCAATAAAGGATTTGTAAAACAGAGTCAGTATAGTACAGTCTACATTAAAAGAACCCAACTTTTTGAGAAAGTACAGTCTCTCTTTTTGTAGATCAGGTCTGTACATGTACTCCACTGAAGCTTATTGTCCAAGAGGACACCCAGATATTTATATTCCTCTGCGATCGCTATATTCTGACCTCTGACAGATGTTGCAGAGGCAGGTGTTGTACGCTTCCTGAAGTCTATGCACATCTCTTTGGTCTTGTTGGTATTGAGGAACAAGTGTGATTCCTCACACCACTCTACAAAGTCATCTAGGACCGAGCCATGATGTTCCTCGTCATCATGCAACAGGCTGATCAAGTCAGTGTCATCAGCGAACTTAACGCGTGTCTGTCAGGATGGGAACTAGTACAACTATTAGTGTACAAAATGCACTGAAGTGGGGACAAAACACATCCCTGAGGAGAGCCTGTGTTGGTATTGCCTATATCCGACACGTGGGGACCTATTTTGACTGTGAGCGTTGGCTCAAGAAGTCCAACAGCCACAAAACCAGACCCCCCCCCATATAAGGAGAAGTCCCAAATGAGTCTCTGTGCCAGAATGTTGGGCTGGATTGTGTTGAAGAACCCTGACATGGGATTTGGCTCTAGATGTCTATAGACCATGTTAATACCCCCTCTAGATGTCTATAGACCATGTTAATACCCCCTCTAGATGTATATAGACCATGTTACTACCCCCTCTAGATGTCTATAGACCATGTTAATACCCCCTCTAGATGTGTATAGACCATGATAATACCCCCTCTAGATGTCTATAGACCACGTTAATACCCCCTCTAGATGTCTATAGACCATGTTAGTACCCCTCTAGATGTCTATAGACCATGTTAATACCCCCTCTAGATGTCTATAGACCATGTTAATACCCCCTCTAGATGTCTATAGACCATGTTAATACCCCCTCTAGATGTTTATAGACCATGTTAAGGAGACTACACCCTCTAGATGTCTATAGACCATGTTAAGGAGGGTAAGAATGGCGTCATCAACTCCTCTGCTAGGCTGATAGGCAAACTGAAATGGGTCGAGGAGCTTCTGGGTGACGCTGAGAATATGACTTTTCACAAGTTTCTCAAGACATTTCATTACTACGGATGTTAAGGCGACATGGCGGTAGTCATTCAGCACAGAGGGATGAGATACTTTAGGAATTGGCATAATTATTGATTTTTCCCACAATACTGGAACGTGTTGCTGGTTGAGTGAGGATTGGAAAATGTCTGTAAAATACACCAGCCAGTTGTTCAGCACAGTGCTTTAACACACATCCACTTGTTTTGCCTGGGCTTTTTGTATGTGTTACATCCCCTGAACAACTGTAGAACATCAGACTGTTGAACAACAACTCTCTCAAACATTTGTAATGATGCTTCCAGTTGTTTTACCTCCGACACAAAGTTGTCTGATACCAGGAGATACCAAGAGATACCAGGTGATACCAAAAGATACCAGGATATACCAGGTGATACCAGTAGATACCAGTATCAGTGGTGCCAGTTCTCTCACTTGTCGGTCAGTCGACAGTGTCAGTTGAGCTGCATTGTGAGTCCATCTCAGCTGAGAAACTTCCCAGATTCAGTTAGACAGTTAGGCCTGCTCAGCTCAGAGCCTTCCCAGAGTATAAACATAGACAGTGTGTGTAGGAGAGACAGTAAGTCTCAGACAGTAATCCAGCTAGGTCCTACCTTGTCATAGGTCTCTTTGACCCAGCTTTTTACTGTCTCCAGGGCAATCTTAGCTGCAGGCTACTTAGGGAAACCTGGAGCAGAGAGCGCTTTATGGTTGTGAGGTCTGGGGTCCGCTCACCAACCAAGACTTCACAAAAATGGGACAAACACCAAATTGAGAGTCTGCATGCAGAATTCTGCAAAAATATCCTCTGTGTACAACGTATAACACCAAATAATGCATGCAGAGCAGAATTAGGCAGATACCCACTAATTATCAAAATCCAGAAAAGAGCCGTTAAATTCTACAACCACCAAAAAGGAAGGGATTCCCAAACCTTCCATAACAAAGCCATCACCTACAGAGAGATGAACCTGGAGAAGAGTCCACTAAGCAAGCTGGTCCTGGGGCTCTGTTCACAAACACAAGCACACCCCACAGAGCCCCAGGACAACAGCACAATTAGACTCAACCAAATCATGAGAAAACAAAAAGATAATTACTTGACCCATTGGAAAGAATTAACAAAAAAACAGAGAGAACTAAAATGCTATTTGGCCTTAAACAGAGAGTACACAGTGGCAGAATACCTGACCACTGTGACTGACCCAAACTTAAGGAAAGCTTTGACTATGTACAGACTTAGTGAGCATAGCCTTGCTATTGAGAAAGGCCGCCGTAGGCAAACATGGCTCTCAAGAGAAGACAGGCTATGTGCACACAGCCCACAAAATGAGTTGGAAACTGAGCTGCACTTCCTAACCTCCTGCCCAATTTCTGACCATATTAGAGAGACATATTTCCCTCAGATTAAACAGATCCACAAAGAATTCGAAAACAAATTCAAGTTTGAAAAACTCCCATATCTACTGGGGGGAATTCCACAGTGTGCCATCACAGCAGCAAGATGTGTGACCTGCTGCCGCGAGAAAAGGGCAACCAGTGAAGAACAAACACCATTGTAAATACAACCCATATTTATGCTTATTTATTTCCCTTGTGTACTTTAACCATTTGTACATTGTTACAACACTGTATATATGTATATATATATAATATGACATTTGTAATGTCTTTATTGTTTTGAAACTTCTGTATGTGTAATGTTTACTGTTAATTTTTATTATTTATTTCACTTTTGTATATTATCTACCTCACTTGCTATGGCAATGTTAACACATGTTTCCCATGCCAATAAAGCCCCTTTGAATCGAATTGAGACAGAGACAGAGTGTAGTGGCTTCCTTTCCTCTTTACAATAGCCACTGCCCAAGCCTGAAGCGTGGTTGTTTGGTACGCATACAGTCCACTCAGGGTTTCCAAACGGCCAAACATTCAATGACAACCAGGGATATGGTGCAAAAAAAATGTTTATTCTTCTTATATCTAACAAATAAATGATTCTCCAATCAACTTAAAGCATAGAATACTTGATATGGAAAATACATATTATGACCTGTATGTATGTCTGTATGGTCAAAAAACTATACCGCTCCCGCTTCTAGCAATGACTCCTTCCCCCGAAGGCCCAACTTCCTGCCTTTATCCTAACACACTTACCACAAGGACTCCTTCCCCCGAAGGCCCAACTTCCTGCCTTTATCCTAACACACTTACCACAAGGACTCCCTCCCCCGAAGGCCCAACTTCCTGCCTTTATCCTAACACACTTACCACCAGGACTCCCTCCCCCGAAGGCCCAACTTCCTGCCTTTATCCTAACACACTTACCACAAGGACTCCCTCCCCCGAAGGCCCAACTTCCTGCCTTTATCCTAACACACTTACCACAAGGACTCCCTCCCCGAAGGCCCAACTTCCTGCCTTTATCCTAACACACTTACCACAAGGACTCCCTCCCCCGAAGGCCCAACTTCCTGCCTTTATCCTAACACACTTACCACAAGGACTCCCTCCCCCGAAGGCCCAACTTCCTGCCTTTATCCTAACACACTTACCACAATACAAAGAATAGGCAAGAGGGGGGGCCAAAAACTGAATTACACTAACAAATGAATATATCTCAATCAGGTAAATATAAATCATAAAAAGTACGTACCTAATATTTCATCATATACATTAATGTATTTACACAAATGTACATGGAGCTCCGTATGTTCAGTCTTTTATACAAATATGTCCAAATCGGCTCTAACACAGAGAGAGACAGAGATAGAGACAGAGACCGAGAGAGACACACAAAGAGAGAGAGAGAGAGAGAATAGACAAAGAATTAGAAAACAAATCCAATTTTGATAAACTCCCATATCTACTGGGTGAAATTCCACAGTGTGCCATCACAGCAGCAAGATGTGTGACCTGTTGCCACGAGAAAAGGGCAACCAGTGAAGAACACACACCATTGTAAATACAACCCATATCTATGCTTATTTATTTTATCTTGTGTCCTTTACCATTTGTACATCGTTACAACACTGTATATATATATATATAATATGACATTTGTAATGTCTTTATTGGTTTGAAACTTCTGTATGTGTGATGTTTACTGTTCATTTTTATTGTTTATTTCACTTTATATATTATCTACCTCACTTGCTTTTGCAATGTTAACACATGTTTCCCATGCCAATAAAGCCCTTGAATTGAATAGAGAGAGAGAGAGAGTGTGCAGAGAGAGAGAGAGAGGTCATGATCAGATGAGCTACTGCATTTTTCAGCATGTTCTTAAAAAAAATCTAGATTTAGAGTTAGATAAACTTGGATTTTTTGGCAGGGACATATACAGGATGCTACCCTACACAACATAACCTTCACTATGTCACCAGGACATATACAGGATGCTACCCTACACAACATAACCTTCACTATGTCACCAGGACATATACAGGATACTACCCTACACAACATAACCTTCACTATGTCACCAGGACATATACAGGATGCTACCCTACACAACATAACCTTCACTATGTCACCAGGACATATACAGGATACTACCCTACACAACATAACCTTCACTATGTCACCAGGACATATACAGGATACTACCCTACACAACATAACCTTCACTATGTCACCAGGACATATACAGGATACTACCCTACACAACATAACCTTCACTATGTCACCAGGACATATACAGGATGCTACCCTACACAACATAACCTTCACTATGTCACCAGGACATATACAGGATACTACCCTACACAACATAACCTTCACTATGTCACCAGGACATATACAGGATACTACCCTACACAACATAACCTTCACTATGTCACCAGGACATATACAGGATACTACCCTACACAACATAACCTTCACTATGTCACCAGGACATATACAGGATACTACCCTACACAACATAACCTTCACTATGTCACCAGGACATATACAGGATACTACCCTCTACAACACTATGTCACCAGGACATATACAGGATACTACCCTCTACAACACTATGTCACCAGGACATATACAGGATATTACCCTCTACAACACTATGTCACCAGGACATATACAGGATACTACCCTCTACAACACTATGTCACCAGGACATATACAGGATACTACCCTCTACAACACTATGTCACCAGGACATATACAGGATACTACCCTCTACAACACTATGTCACCAGGACATATACAGGATACTACCCTCTACAACACTATGTCACCAGGACATATACAGGATGCTACCCTCTACAACACTATGTCACCAGGACATATACAGGATACTACCCTCTATAACACTATGTCACCAGGACATATACAGGATACTACCCTCTATAACACTATGTCACCAGGACATATACAGGATACGACCCTCTATAACACTATGTCACCAGGACATATACAGGATACTACCCTCTATAACACTATGTCACCAGGACATATACAGGATACTACCCTCTACAACACTATGTCACCAGGACATATACAGGATGCTACCCTCTACAACACTATGTCACCAGGACATATACAGGATACTACCCTCTATAACACTATGTCACCAGGACATATACAGGATACTACCCTCTACAACACTATGTCACCAGGACATATACAGGATACTACCCTCTATAACACTATGTCACCAGGACATATACAGGATACTACCCTCTATAACACTATGTCACCAGGACATATACAGGATACTACCCTCTATAACACTATGTCACCAGGACATATACAGGATGCTACCCTCTATAACACTATGTCACCAGGACATATACAGGATACTACCCTCTATAACACTATGTCACCAGGACATATACAGGATACGACCCTACACAACATAACCTTCACTCCAAATCAAAACTCAAAGCCTACAAACTGATTTTGGACGGAATTACGGAATTACGGAATTACGGAATTACCTGGAAGGCCCAAGCTACACATCTATACAGATGTGTCAATTGGGGTGTCAAAGACCTTTGGCCCAACAATGGCAGGAGAATCAGACAGGCTACTCCATCAAATGCAGAGGGCTTTAAAGCTGCCTCCCGCTGTTCAGAGGTAATTAAAATACAGTACCTTCCTCATGTAAAAAAAATGATAAGGCAAGAAAAGAGTAGAAAATGAAGCTCCTTATGGAAAATCAAGAGACTTTTTGCTGACTATTATATTAACCAGACCATCCCCTGGCATGGCACAGTGCTATATTAACCAGACCATCCCCTGGCGTGGCACAGTGCTATATTAACCAGACCATCCCCTGGCATGGCATAGTGCTATATTAACCAGACCATCCCCTGGCACAGTGCTATATTAACCAGACCATCCCCTGGCATGGAGCTACATTAACCAGACCATCCCCTGGCATGGAGCTACATTAACCAGACCATCCCCTGGCATGACACAGTGCTATATTAATCAGACCCTCCCCTGGCATGGAGCTACATTAACCAGACCATCCCCTGGCATGGAGCTACATTAACCAGACCATCCCCTGGCATGACACAGTGCTATATTAACCAGACCCTCCCCTGGCATGGAGCTACATTAACCAGACCATCCCCTGGCATGGCACAGTGCTATATTAACCAGACCATCCCCTGGCAC
>NC_088411.1:42509685-42517185 GCF_034236695.1 Oncorhynchus nerka
GTCATGATGTACATCTGCTGTCATGATATTCATCTGCTGTCATGATATTCATCTGCTGTCATGATATTCATCTGCTGTCATGATATTCATCTGCTGTCATGATGTACATCTGCTGTCATGATATTCATCTGCTGTCATGATATTCATCTGCTGTCATGATGTACATCTGCTGTCATGATATACATCTGATGTCCTGATGTACATCTGATGTCATGATATTCATCTATAGTCATGATATACCTCTGCTGTCATGATATACATCTGCTGTCATGATATACATCTGTCATGTCATGATATACATCTGATGTCATGATATACATCTGCTGTCATGATGTACATCTGCTGTCATGATATACATCTGCTGTCATGATGTACATCTGCTGTCATGATATACATCTGCTGTCATGATGTACATCTGCTGTCATGATATACATCTGCTGTCATGATGTACATCTGCTGTCATGATATACATGCTGTCATGTCATGTCATATACATCTGCTGTCTGTCATGATGATATACATCTCTGTCATGATGTCATCTGCTGTCATGATATACATCTGCTGTCATGATGTACATCTGCTGTCATGATATACATCTGATGTCATGATGTACATCTGCTGTCATGATATACATCTGCTGTCATGATATTCATCTGCTGTCATGATGTACATCTGCTGTCATGATATTCATCTGCTGTCATGATATTCATCTGATGTCATGATTTTCATCTGCTGTCATGATGTACATCTGCTGTCATGATATTCATCTGCTGTCATGATATTCATCTGCTGTCATGATATTCATCTGCTGTCATGATGTACATCTGCTGTCATGATATTCATCTGCTGTCATGATATTCATCTGCTGTCATGATATTCATCTGCTGTCATGATATTCATCTGCTGTCATGATGTACATCTGCTGTCATGATATTCATCTGCTGTCATGATATTCATCTGCTGTCATGATGTACATCTGCTGTCATGATATACATCTGCTGTCATGATATTCATCTGCTGTCATGATGTACATCTGCTGTCATGATATTCATCTGCTGTCATGATATTCATCTGCTGTCATGATGTACATCTGCTGTCATGATATACATCTGCTGTCATGATATACATCTGCTGTCATGATGTACATCTGCTGTCATGATATACATCTGCTGTCATGATGTACATCTGCTGTCATGATATACATCTGCTGTCATGATGTACATCTGCTGTCATGATATACATCTGCTGTCATGATATTCATCTGCTGTCATGATGTACATCTGCTGTCATGATATACATCTGCTGTCATGATATACATCTGCTGTCATGATGTACATCTGCTGTCATGATATACATCTGCTGTCATGATGTACATCTGCTGTCATGATATACATCTGATGTCATGATGTACATCTGCTGTCATGATATACATCTGCTGTCATGATATTCATCTGCTGTCATGATGTACATCTGCTGTCATGATATTCATCTGCTGTCATGATATTCATCTGCTGTCATGATGTACATCTGCTGTCATGATATACATCTGCTGTCATGATATACATCTGCTGTCATGATGTACATCTGCTGTCATGATATACATCTGCTGTCATGATGTACATCTGCTGTCATGATATACATCTGCTGTCATGATGTACATCTGCTGTCATGATATACATCTGCTGTCATGATATTCATCTGCTGTCATGATGTACATCTGCTGTCATGATATACATCTGCTGTCATGATATACATCTGCTGTCATGATGTACATCTGCTGTCATGATATACATCTGCTGTCATGATGTACATCTGCTGTCATGATATACATCTGATGTCATGATGTACATCTGCTGTCATGATGTACATCTGCTGTCATGATATACATCTGCTGTCATGATATACATCTGCTGTCATGATGTACATCTGCTGTCATGATATACATCTGCTGTCATGATGTACATCTGCTGTCATGATATACATCTGATGTCATGATGTACATCTGCTGTCATGATATACATCTGCTGTCATGATATTCATCTGCTGTCATGATGTACATCTGCTGTCATGATATTCATCTGCTGTCATGATATTCATCTGCTGTCATGATGTACATCTGCTGTCATGATATACATCTGCTGTCATGATATACATCTGCTGTCATGATGTACATCTGCTGTCATGATATACATCTGCTGTCATGATGTACATCTGCTGTCATGATATACATCTGCTGTCATGATGTACATCTGCTGTCATGATATACATCTGCTGTCATGATATTCATCTGCTGTCATGATGTACATCTGCTGTCATGATATACATCTGCTGTCATGATGTACATCTGCTGTCATGATATACATCTGATGTCATGATGTACATCTGCTGTCATGATATACATCTGCTGTCATGATGTACATCTGCTGTCATGATATACATCTGCTGTCATGATATTCATCTGCTGTCATGATATTCATCTGCTGTCATGATATTCATCTGCTGTCATGATATTCATCTGCTGTCATGATATACATCTGCTGTCATGATATACATCTGCTGTCATGATATTCATCTGCTGTCATGATATTCATCTGCTGTCATGATATTCATCTGCTGTCATGATATACATCTGCTGTCATGATATACATCTGCTGTCATGATATACATCTGCTGTCATGATATTCATCTGCTGTCATGATATTCATCTGCTGTCATGATATTCATCTGCTGTCATGATATTCATCTGCTGTTATGATGTACATCTGCTGTCATGATATACATCTGCTGTCATGATATTCATCTGCTGTCATGATATACATCTGCTGTCATGATATTCATCTGCTGTCATGATATACCTCTGCTGTCATGATGTGCATCTGCTGTCATGATATACCTCTGCTGTCATGATGTACATCTGCTGTCATGATATACCTCTGCTGTCATGATGTACATCTGCTGTCATGATATACATCTGCTGTCATGATATACATCTGCTGTCATGATGTACATCTGCTGTCATGATATACCTCTGCTGTCATGATATTCATCTGCTGTCATGATATTCATCTGCTGTCATGATATTCATCTGCTGTCATGATGTACATCTGCTGTCATGATATACATCTGCTGTCATGATATACATCTGCTGTCATGATATTCATCTGCTGTCATGATATTCATCTGCTGTAATGATATTCATCTGCTGTCATGATATTCATCTGCTGTCATGATATACATCTGCTGTCATGATATTCATCTGCTGTCATGATATTCATCTGCTGTCATGATATTCATCTGCTGTCATGATATTCATCTGCTGTCATGATATTCATCTGCTGTCATGATGTACATCTGCTGTCATGATATACATCTGCTGTCATGATATTCATCTGCTGTCATGATATTCATCTGCTGTCATGATATTCATCTGCTGTCATGATATACATCTGCTGTCATGATATACATCTGCTGTCATGATATACATCTGCTGTCATGATATTCATCTGCTGTCATGATATTCATCTGATGTCATGATATTCATCTGCTGTCATGATGTACATCTGCTGTCATGATGTACATCTGCTGTCATGATATACCTCTGCTGTCATGATGTACATCTGCTGTCATGATATACCTCTGCTGTCATGATATACCTCTTCTGTCATGATGTACATCTGCTGTCATGATATACATCTGCTGTCATGATATTCATCTGCTGTCATGATATACCTCTGCTGTCATGATGTACATCTGCTGTCATGATATACCTCTGCTGTCATGATGTACATCTGCTGTCATGATATTCATCTGCTGTCATGATATACATCTGCTGTCATGATATACATCTGCTGTCATGATATACCTCTGCTGTCATGATATTCATCTGCTGTCATGATATACCTCTGCTGTCATGATGTACATCTGCTGTCATGATATACCTCTGCTGTCATGATGTACATCTGCTGTCATGATGTACATCTGCTGTCATGATATACCTCTGCTGTCATGATGTACATCTGCTGTCATGATATACATCTGCTGTCATGATGTACATCTGCTGTCATGATATACATCTGCTGTCATGATATACATCTGCTGTCATGATATTCATCTGCTGTCATGATATTCATCTGATGTCATGATATTCATCTGCTGTCATGATGTACATCTGCTGTCATGATATACATCTGCTGTCATGATGTACATCTGCTGTCATGATATACATCTGCTGTCATGATATTCATCTGATGTCATGATATTCATCTGCTGTCATGATGTACATCTGCTGTCATGATATACATCTGCTGTCATGATATACATCTGCTGTCATGATGTACATCTGCTGTCATGATATACATCTGCTGTCATGATATACATCTGCTGTCATGATATACCTCTGCTGTCATGATGTACATCTGCTGTCATGATATACATCTGCTGTCATGATATACATATGCTGTCATGATATACCTCTGCTGTCATGATGTACATCTGCTGTCATGATATACATCTGCTGTCATGATGTACATCTGCTGTCATGATATACATCTGCTGTCATGATATACATATGCTGTCATGATATACCTCTGCTGTCATGATGTACATCTGCTGTCATGATATACATCTGCTGTCATGATATACATCTGCTGTCATGATATACCTCTGCTGTCATGATATTCATCTGCTGTCATGATATACCTCTGCTGTCATGATGTACATCTGCTGTCATGATATACCTCTGCTGTCATGATGTACATCTGCTGTCATGATGTACATCTGCTGTCATGATATACCTCTGCTGTCATGATGTACATCTGCTGTCATGATATACATCTGCTGTCATGATGTACATCTGCTGTCATGATATACCTCTGCTGTCATGATGTACATCTGCTGTCATGATATACCTCTGCTGTCATGATATACCTCTTCTGTCATGATGTACATCTGCTGTCATGATATACATCTGCTGTCATGATATTCATCTGCTGTCATGATATACCTCTGCTGTCATGATGTACATCTGCTGTCATGATATACCTCTGCTGTCATGATGTACATCTGCTGTCATGATATTCATCTGCTGTCATGATATACATCTGCTGTCATGATATACATCTGCTGTCATGATATACCTCTGCTGTCATGATGTACATCTGCTGTCATGATATACCTCTGCTGTCATGATGTACATCTGCTGTCATGATGTACATCTGCTGTCATGATATACCTCTGCTGTCATGATGTACATCTGCTGTCATGATATACATCTGCTGTCATGATGTACATCTGCTGTCATGATATACCTCTGCTGTCATGATGTACATCTGCTGTCATGATATACCTCTGCTGTCATGATATACCTCTTCTGTCATGATGTACATCTGCTGTCATGATATACATCTGCTGTCATGATATTCATCTGCTGTCATGATATACCTCTGCTGTCATGATGTACATCTGCTGTCATGATATACCTCTGCTGTCATGATGTACATCTGCTGTCATGATATTCATCTGCTGTCATGATGTACATCTGATGTCATGATATACCTCTGCTGTCATGATGTACATCTGCTGTCATGATATACCTCTGCTGTCATGATATACCTCTTCTGTCATGATGTACATCTGCTGTCATGATATACATCTGCTGTCATGATATTCATCTGCTGTCATGATATACCTCTGCTGTCATGATGTACATCTGCTGTCATGATATACCTCTGCTGTCATGATGTACATCTGCTGTCATGATATTCATCTGCTGTCATGATGTACATCTGATGTCATGATATACCTCTGCTGTCATGATATTCATCTGCTGTCATGATGTACATCTGCTGTCATGATATTCATCTGATGTCATGATGTACATCTGCTGTCATGATATTCATCTGATGTCATGATGTACATCTGCTGTCATGATGTACATCTGCTGTCATGATATACATCTGATGTCATGATCTTTCAGAACAGAACTATTTTCCTCTCTTCTCTCTATGTATTTATTTTTCCTCTCTCTTATATCTCCTCTCCCCATCTCTCATTGTCTCTTTCCCTCTCTCCTTCGTTCTTCCTTACGCCTTCAGTCCCCCCCCCTCTCCCTCCCTCCATCCCCATTCACTCTGTCTCTCCATCTTTGGCCGTACCGGCTCACTTCTGCTTAGTAGCAGGGGACAGCTGAAGTGTTGCTAAACCCAGCACTGAGCTCCCCTCTCTAAAACTCTCGTTCCTGGGAGATGGGGATGAGGAGGCAGACGGGAGGATGGGAATGTGAGCTGAATATTTACAGGCCTGAGAGGTTTCATTCTGTCTGTCTGTCAGTAGTGAAGTGCTACTAAACCACTTGCTAACAACTCTATATTCTGAATCTAATTCAGCATGTGTAATTTAAACACAGATACATTTGTTATTGTCATCACATATCAGCTGTTTTCCCCTCTTCTGACGACCCAATTCCCCTTACGTAACTGTCACGCGACAGAGACAGAGACAGAGACAGAGACAGAGAGAGAGAGAGAGAGAGAGAGAGAGAGAGAGAGAGAGAGAGACTACAGCAAAATCACAGTCTACTTAAACAGAGCAATACTCAATCATGAGGCATCAAAGCCAAAGGAACTGAGTAACATTAAGAAATGCTATAGATGGAAGGAATGCAGTTTGGAAACCTACCAAAAAACAATTAGGCAACAACAAATTCAATCCCTTTTAGACAATTTCCTGGGTAAAACGTTTCACTGTAATAGTGAAGGTGTAAACCTGGCAGTAGAAAATCTTAACAGTATATTTGACCTCTCAGCTTCCCTATCAAATCTAAAAATCTCAAATAGAAAACCGAAGAAAATTAACAATAATGACAAATGGTTTGATGAAGAATGCAAAAATCTAAGAAAGAAATTGAGAAACCTGTCCAACCAAAAACATAGAGACCCGGAAAACCTGAGTCTACGCCTTCACTATGGTGAATCACTAAAACAATACAGAAATACACTACGGAAAAAGAAGGAACAGCATGTCAGAAATCAGCTCAATGCAATTGAAGAATCCATAGACTCTAACCACTTCTGGGAAAATTGGAAAACACTAAACAAACAACAACTCAAAGAATTATCTATCCAAAATGGAGATGTATGGGTAAACCACTTCTCCAATCTTTTGGTTCTATAACAAAGAACAAAGAGCAAAAACATATACATGATCAAATACAGATCTTAGAATCAACTATTAAAGACTACCAGAACCCACTGGATTCTCCAATTACATTGAATGAGTTACAGGACAAAATAAAACCCTTCAACCCAAAAAGGCCTGTGGTGTCGATGGTATCCTCAATGAAATGATCAAATATACAGACAACAAATTCCAATTGGCTATACTAAAACTCTTTAACATCATACTTAGCTCTGGCATCTTCCCCAATATTTGGAACCAAGGACTGATCACCCCAATCCACAAAAGTGGAGACAAATTTGACCCCAATAACTACCGTGGAATATG
>NC_088411.1:42522185-42672185 GCF_034236695.1 Oncorhynchus nerka
TACTGAAACATGTCTACTGAAACATGTTACTTTTGGTTCCTACTGAAACATGTCTACTTCTTTTGGTTCCTACTGAAACATGTCTACTTATTTTGGTTCCTACTGAAACATGTCTACTTCTTTTGGTTCCTACTGAAACATGTCTACTTCTTTTGGTTCCTACTGAAACATGTCTACTTCTTTTGGTTCCTACTGAAACATGTCTACTTCTTTTGGTTCCTACTGAAACATGTCTACTTCTTTTGGTTCCTACTGAAACAACTTCTTTTGGTTCCTACTGTCTACTTCTTTTGGTTCCTACTGAAACATGTCTACTTCTTTTGGTTCCTACTGAAACATGTCTACTTCTTTTGGTTCCTACTGAAACATGTCTACTTCTTTTGGTTCCTACTGAAACATGTCTACTTCTTTTGGTTCCTACTGAAACACGTCTACTTCTTTTGGTTCCTACTGAAACATGTCTACTTCTTTTTTTAAGTTCCTAAACAGTTCGATAAGATCAGTACACATTTTCTCAGGGGACCCTACATGGGGCCTCCACCACAAGTTTGTGAACCACTGTCGTAACCTCACTCTTTGTCTCAATCTGCTTCCTCCTACATGCATTGCAGCCTGCCTCGGCTTCACCACTGAGCACCACATCGCTGTCTCTTTAAAAGTTAGAATGAAAACTTTCTAGAGACCATTTGTTTTAGGTTTTAAATGTTAACTTCTTACTTCATCCTTCTAGCTGGCTAAGTACTACTAGCCACAGCCCTGCAACGTTACTGTGACCATGTAGGCTCAGTGACCATGTAGGCTCAATGACCATGTAGGCTTAATGACCATGTAGGATCAGTGACCATGTAGGCTCAGTGACCATGTAGGCTCAGTGACCATGTAGTCTCAGTGACCATGTAGGCTCAATGACCATGTAGGCTCAATGACCATGTAGGCTCAGTGACCATGTAGGCTCAATGACCATGTAGGCTCAGTGACCATGTAGGCTCAATGACCATGTAGGCTCAATGACCATGTAGGCTCAGTGACCATGTAGGCTCAGTGACCATGTAGGCTCAGTGACCATGTAGGCTCAATGACCATGTAGTCTCAGTGACCATGTAGGCTCAGTGACCATGTAGACTCAATGACCATGTAGGCTCAGTGACCATGTAGGCTTAGTGATCATGTAGGCTCAATGACCATGTAGGCTCAGTGACCATGTAGGCTCAGTGACCATGTAGGCTCAATGACCATGTAGTCTCAATGACCATGTAGGTTTCAGTGACCATGTAGGCTCAGTGACCATGTAGGTTTCAGTGACTATGTAGACTCAGTGATCAGTGACCATCTAGGCTTAGTGATCATGTAGGCTCAATGACCATGTAGGCTCAGTGACCATGTAGGCTCAGTGACCATGTAGGCTCAGTGATAATGTTGGCTCAGCGTCCATGTAGGCTCAGTGACCATGTAGGCTTAGTGACCATGTAGGCTCAATGACCATGTAGCATCAATGACCATGTAGTCTCAGTGATAATGTAGGCTCAATGACCATGTAGGCTCAATGACCATGTAGGCTCAGTGACCATGTAGGCTTAGTGATAATGTAGGCTCAGTGACCATGTAGGCTCAGTGATAACGTAGGCTCAATGTCCATGTAGGCTCAATGACCATGTAGTCTCAATGACCATGTAGGCTCAATGTCCATGTAGGCTCAATGACCATGTAGGCTCAATGTCCATGTAGGCTCAATGACCATGTAGGCTCAATGACCATGCATATAAATGGTCATTGGATATATATGATAATAACATCCTGAAGATTGATTCTCTACTTAGTTTGACCAGTTTATTCGACCTGGAATATATCTTTGGAAGTTTTCGTGCGAGTTATCTTGGACCAGCAGTCAGTTTTTGGGCACGTGAGCTGAAAGTGATAGCAAATGCAGCTACTTGGACACTAGTATTGGACATTATGGAAGAAAAAACAACGATTTATTGTGGAACTATGACTCCTTGCACTACATTCTGATGAAAGATCATCAAAGGTAAGGGAATATTTATGTTGTAATTTTGTATTTCTGTTGACTCCAACATGGCAGTTACGTCTGAGCGCCGTCTCAGATTATTGCATGTTAGGCTTTTTCCGTAACGTTTAAAAAAAATGTGATACAGCGGTTGCATTATTAAGAACCAGTGTATCTTTAATTATGTAGAACATGTACCTTTAGTCAAAGTTTATGATGAGTATTTCTGTTATCTGGCGTAGCTTTCTATAATTCCTCCGGATATTTTGGAGGAATTTCTGAACATGGCGTCAATATAAACCGAGATTTGTGGATATAAAAATGCATATTATCGAACAAAACATAAATGTACTGTGTAACATGTCATATGACTGTCATCTGATGAGATTTTCAAGAGGTTAGTGATTCATTTTATTTCTAATCCTGCTTTTGTGATTTTATCTTTGGCTGGAAAAAATGG
Source organism: Oncorhynchus nerka (assembly GCF_034236695.1). Taxonomy (NCBI): domain Eukaryota; kingdom Metazoa; phylum Chordata; class Actinopteri; order Salmoniformes; family Salmonidae; genus Oncorhynchus; species Oncorhynchus nerka. The sequence goes on from NC_088411.1 coordinate 42,524,651, forward strand.
CTGCGTTTTTTCTTTGGTTTGGTGGTGGTCTAACATAAATATATGTTGTGTTTTCGCTGTAAAATATTTTACAAATCTGACATGATGGGTAGATGAACAAGGTGTTTATCTTTCATTTGAGGTATTGGACTTGTTAATGTGTGTAAGTTAAATATTTCTAAAGAATATGTTTGAAGTCTCTGCGCCACCTTTTGAGCTGAACGGGGGGGTGGAGTTCCCTAAGGGGAATTCCTTGCCCCAACAGGTTTTTAAGGTGTATGTAAACTTCCGACTTCAACTGTAAAACCAAAAATAAGCTATATATATATTGAAGTGTACACTGACATGCTTAGTAGTGTGTTTTCACTAGTTCTGACTGACAGTCTGGGTAATAGAATAGGGAGAATCAACTCAGGATTACAACCTACAGTATACTGCAGAGAAAAACCTTCTTCCGAAATCGGCATACTACTAGACCTACTAGAGAAAGATGAGAAAGATGAGAGAGCGAGAGAGAGAGAGAGAGAGAGAGAGAGAGAGAGAGAAATATGGGTTGGAGAGGGAGAATATGCAAAATATGAGGAGAAAGAGAGAGAGAAAGAGATGGACAAAAAATAAAAAGTTAGAGTTTTCAAAGTAGCTAAAGCTTTTGTCCTCTGTGTCAGGAATGAAGAAGTATTTTATCATCCGTAGCGAAGGGGTAGACTAATATAAGTGTTGAGTATAAAGCACATGGTGTAACTCTGTTAAATGGGCTAGAAGTCTTCCCTGGTCCCTGAGTATAGGACTGCATCACAAATAGTACCCTATGTAGTGCACTACTCCCACAGGAGAGACAGTAGACAGTAGGTAGTATACAGTTGACAGTAGGTAGTAGACAGTAGACAGTAGACAGTAGACAGTTGACAGTAGACAGTAGACAGTAGACAGTAGGTAGTAGACAGTAGACAGTAGACAGTAGACAGTAAACAGTAGACAGTAGGTAGTATACAGTTGACAGTAGACAGTAGGTAGTAGACAGTAGACAGTAGACAGTAGACAGTAGACAGTAGACAGTAGGTAGTAAACAGTTGACAGTAGACAGTAGGTAGTAGAAAGTAGACAGTAGGTAGTAGACAGTAGACAGTAGACAGTAGGTAGTAGACAGTAGGTAGTAGACAGTAGACAGTAGACATTAGCTAGTAGACAGTAGACAGTAGGTGGTAGACAGTAGGTGGTAGACAGTAGGTAGTAGGTGGTAGACAGTAGACAGTAGGTGGTGGACAGTAGACAGTAGACAGTAGACAGTAGACAGTAGGTGGTAGACAGTAGGTAGTAGGTGGTAGACAGTAGACAGTAGGTGGTAGGTGGTAGACAGTAGACAGTAGACAGTAGGTGGTAGACAGTAGGTAGTAGGTGGTAGACAGTAGACAGTAGACAGTAGGTAGTAGGTGGTAGACAGTAGGTAGTAGGTGGTAGACAGTAGACAGTAGGTAGTAGGTGGTAGACAGTAGACAGTAGACAGTAGGTGGTAGACAGTAGGTAGTAGGTGGTAGACAGTAGACAGTAGGTGGTAGACAGTAGACAGTAGACAGTAGACAGTAGGTGGTAGACAGTAGGTGGTAGACAGTAGACAGTAGACAGTAGACAGTAGACAGTAGGTGGTAGACAGTAGACAGTAGACAGTAGGTGGTAGACAGTAGACAGTAGACAGTAGGTGGTAGACAGTAGGTGGTCGACAGTAGACAGTAGACAGTAGGTAGTAGGTGGTAGACAGTAGGTAGTAGGTGGTAGACAGTAGACAGTAGGTAGTAGGTGGTAGACAGTAGACAGTAGACAGTAGGTGGTAGACAGTAGGTAGTAGGTGGTAGACAGTAGACAGTAGGTGGTAGACAGTAGACAGTAGACAGTAGGTGGTAGACAGTAGGTGGTAGACAGTAGACAGTAGACAGTAGACAGTAGACAGTAGGTGGTAGACAGTAGACAGTAGACAGTAGGTGGTAGACAGTAGACAGTAGACAGTAGGTGGTAGACAGTAGGTGGTCGACAGTAGGTAGTAGGTGGTAGACAGTAGACAGTAGGTGGTAGACAGTAGACAGTATACAGTAGGTAGTAGACAGTAGGTAGTAGACAGTAGACAGTAGACAGTAGACAGTAGACAGTAGGTAGTAGACAGTAGACAGTAGACAATAGGTAGTAGACAGTAGGTAGTAGACAGTAGGTAGTAGACAGTAGGTAGTAGACAGTAGACAGTAGATAGTAGACAGTAGACAGTAGGTGGTAGACAGTAGACAGTAGTAGACAGTAGACAGTAGGTAGTAGACAGTAGACAGTAGGTAGTAGACAGTAGACAGTAGACAGTAGGTAGTAGACAGTAGACAGTAGGTAGTAGACAGTAGACAGTAGACAGTAGACAGTAGGTAGTAGACAGTAGACAGTAGACAGTAGGTAGTAGACAGTAGACAGTAGACAGTAGTAGTAGACAGTAGGTAGTAGACAGTAGACAGTAGACAGTAGACAGTAGACAGTAGACAGTAGGTAGTAGATAGTAGGTAGTAGACAGTAGGTAGTAGACAGTAGACAGTAGACAGTAGGTAGTAGACAGTAGACAGTAGACAGTAGACAGTAGACAGTAGGTAGTAGACAGTAGACAGTAGGTGGTAGACAGTAGACAGTAGGTGGTAGACAGTAGGTAGTAGACAGTAGACAGTAGATAGTAGACAGTAGACAGTAGATAGTAGACAGTAGACAGTAGGTGGTAGACAGTAGGTAGTAGACAGTAGACAGTAGATAGTAGACAGTAGACAGTAGGTAGTAGGTGGTCGACAGTAGGTAGTAGGTGGTAGACAGTAGACAGTAGGTGGTAGACAGTAGACAGTAGACAATAGGTAGTAGACAGTAGGTAGTAGACAGTAGACAGTAGACAGTAGACAGTAGACAGTAGGTAGTAGACAGTAGACAGTAGACAATAGGTAGTAGACAGTAGGTAGTAGACAGTAGGTAGTAGACAGTAGGTAGTAGACAGTAGACAGTAGATAGTAGACAGTAGACAGTAGGTGGTAGACAGTAGACAGTAGGTAGTAGACAGTAGGTAGTAGACAGTAGACAGTAGGTAGTAGACAGTAGACAGTAGACAGTAGGTAGTAGACAGTAGACAGTAGGTAGTAGACAGTAGACAGTAGACAGTAGGTAGTAGACAGTAGACAGTAGACAGTAGGTAGTAGACAGTAGACAGTAGACAGTAGGTAGTAGACAGTAGGTAGTAGACAGTAGACAGTAGACAGTAGACAGTAGACAGTAGACAGTAGGTAGTAGATAGTAGGTAGTAGACAGTAGGTAGTAGACAGTAGGTAGTAGACAGTAGGTAGTAGACAGTAGACAGTAGACAGTAGACAGTAGACAGTAGATAGTAGACAGTAGACAGTAGGTGGTAGACAGTAGACAGTAGGTGGTAGACAGTAGGTAGTAGACAGTAGACAGTAGATAGTAGACAGTAGACAGTAGATAGTAGACAGTAGACAGTAGGTGGTAGACAGTAGGTAGTAGACAGTAGACAGTAGATAGTAGACAGTAGACAGTAGGTAGTAGGTGGTAGACGGTAGGTAGTAGACAGTAGACAGTAGAGAGTAGACAGTAGATAGTACGTGGTAGACAGCAGACAGTAGATAGTAGACAGTAGACAGTAGAAAGTAGACCGTAGGTGGTAGACAGTAGGTGGTAGACAGTAGACAGTAGGTAGTAGACAGTAGACAGTAGGTGGTAGACAGTAGATGGTAGACAGTAGGTAGTAAATGGTAGACAGTCGACAGTAGGTGGTAGACAGTAGGTGGTAGACAGTAGGTAGTAGGTGGTAGACAGTAGGTTGTAGACAGTAGACAGTAGACAGTAGACAGTAGGTAGTAGACAGTAGACAGTAGACAGTAGACAGTAGACAGTAGGTTGTAGACAGTAGACAGTAGGTTGTAGACAGTAGACAGTAGGTTGTAGACAGTAGACAGTAGGTTGTAGACAGTAGACAGTAGGTTGTAGACAGTAGACAGTAGGTAGTAGACAGTAGACAGTAGACAGTAGACAGTAGACAGTAGACAGTAGGTTGTAGACAGTAGACAGTAGATAGTAGACAGTAGACAGTAGACAGTAGACAGTAGACAGTAGGTAGTAGACAGTAGACAGTAGACAGTAGGTAGTAGACAGTAGACAGTAGACAGTAGACAGTAGACAGTAGACAGTAGACAGTAGACAGTAGACAGTAGACAGTAGACAGTAGACAGTAGACAGTAGACAGTAGGTAGTAGACAGTAGACAGTAGACAGTAGACAGTAGACAATAGGTAGTAGACAGTAGACAGTAGACAGTAGACAATAGGTAGTAGACAGTAGACAGTAGACAATAGGTAGTAGACAGTAGACAGTAGACAGTAGACAGTAGTAGACAGTAGTAGACAGTAGGTAGTAGACAGTAGACAGTAGACAATAGGTAGTAGACAGTAGACAGTAGACAGTAGACAGTAGACAGTAGACAGTAGACAGTAGGTTGTAGACAGTAGACAGTAGATAGTAGACAGTAGACAGTAGAGTAGACAGTAGACAGTAGACAGTAGGTAGTAGACAGTAGACAGTAGATAGTAGACAGTAGACAGTAGACAGTAGACAGTAGACAGTAGACAGTAGGTTGTAGACAGTAGACAGTAGATAGTAGACAGTAGACAGTAGGTAGTAGGTGGTAGACAGTAGGTAGTAGACAGTAGACAGTAGGTAGTAGACAGTAGACAGTAGGTGGTAGACAGTAGATGGTAGACAGTAGGTAGTAAATGGTAGACAGTCGACAGTAGGTGGTAGACAGTAGGTGGTAGACAGTAGGTAGTAGGTGGTAGACAGTAGGTTGTAGACAGTAGACAGTAGACAGTAGACAGTAGACAGTAGACAGTAGACAGTAGACAGTAGACAGTAGACAGTAGGTTGTAGACAGTAGACAGTAGGTTGTAGACAGTAGACAGTAGGTTGTAGACAGTAGACAGTAGGTTGTAGACAGTAGACAGTAGGTTGTAGACAGTAGACAGTAGACAGTAGACAGTAGACAGTAGACAGTAGACAGTAGACAGTAGACAGTAGACAGTAGGTTGTAGACAGTAGACAGTAGATAGTAGACAGTAGACAGTAGACAGTAGACAGTAGACAGTAGGTAGTAGACAGTAGACAGTAGACAGTAGACAATAGGTAGTAGACAGTAGACAGTAGACAGTAGACAGTAGACACAGGTGTAGACAGTAGACAGTAGTAGACAGTAGACAGTAGACAGTAGGTAGTAGACAGTAGACAGTAGGTAGTAGACAGTAGACAGTAGACAGTAGACAGTAGACAGTAGGTAGTAGACAGTAGACAGTAGACAGTAGACAATAGGTAGTAGACAGTAGACAGTAGACAGTAGGTAGTAGACAGTAGACAGTAGACAGTAGACAGTAGGTAGTAGACAGTAGACAGTAGACAGTAGACAGTAGGTAGTAGACAGTAGACAGTAGACAGTAGACAGTAGACAGTAGACAGTAGACAGTAGGTTGTAGACAGTAGACAGTAGATAGTAGACAGTAGACAGTAGACAGTAGACAGTAGACAGTAGGTAGTAGACAGTAGACAGTAGATAGTAGACAGTAGACAGTAGACAGTAGACAGTAGACAGTAGGTTGTAGACAGTAGACAGTAGGTTGTAGACAGTAGACAGTAGGTTGTAGACAGTAGACAGTAGGTTGTAGACAGTAGACAGTAGGTAGTAGACAGTAGACAGTAGACAGTAGACAGTAGGTAGTAGACAGTAGACAGTAGACAGTAGGTAGTAGACAGTAGACAGTAGGTGGTAGACAGTAGGTAGTAGACAGTAGGTAGTAGACAGTAGACAGTAGGTAGTAGACAGTAGACAGTAGACAGTAGACAGTAGGTGGTAGACAGTAGACAGTAGGTGGTAGACAGTAGACAGTAGGTAGTAGACAGTAGACAGTAGACAGTAGACAGTAGGTGGTAGACAGTAGACAGTAGGCAGTAGACAGTAGACAGTAGACAGTAGGTAGTAGACAGTAGACAGTAGACAGTAGACAGTAGACAGTAGACAGTAGACAGTAGACAGTAGGTAGTAGACAGTAGACAGTAGATAGTAGACAGTAGACAGTAGACAGTAGGTAGTAGACAGTAGACAGTAGGTAGTAGACAGTAGGTAGTAGACAGTAGGTAGTAGACAGTAGACAGTAGGTAGTAGACAGTAGGTAGTAGGTGGTATACAGTAGACAGTAGACAGTAGACAGTAGGTAGTAGACAGTAGGTAGTAGACAGTAGACAGTAGGTGGTAGACAGTAGGTAGTAGACAGTAGAGAGTAGACAGTAGTAGACAGTAGGTAGTAGACAGTAGACAGTAGACAGTAGACAGTAGACAGTAGGTAGTAGACAGTAGACAGTAGACAGTAGACAGTAGACAGTAGGTAGTAGACAGTAGGTAGTAGACAGTAGACAGTAGACAGTAGACAGTAGACAGTAGACAGTAGACAGTAGACAGTAGACAGTAGGTAGTAGACAGTAGTAGACAGTAGACAGTAGACAGTAGACAGTAGACAGTAGACAGTAGACAGTAGACAGTAGGTAGTAGACAGTAGACAGTAGGTGGTAGACAGTAGACAGTAGGTAGTAGACAGTAGACAGTAGGTAGTAGACAGTAGACAGTAGGTAGTAGACAGTAGGTAGTAGACAGTAGACAGTAGACAGTAGGTGGTAGACAGTAGGTAGTAGACAGTAGACAGTAGATAGTAGACAGTAGACAGTAGGTAGTAGGTGGTAGACAGTAGGTAGTAGACAGTAGACAGTAGGTAGTAGACAGTAGACAGTAGGTGGTAGACAGTAGGTAGTAGACAGTAGACAGTAGACAGTAGGTAGTAGACAGTAGGTAGTATACAGTAGACAGTAGACAGTAGACAGTAGACAGTAGACAGTAGACAGTAGTAGGTGACAGTAGACAGTAGGTTGTAGACAGTAGGTAGTAGACATGGTAGACAGTAGACAGTAGGTGGTAGACAGTAGGTAGTAGACAGTAGGTAGTAGAGTAGTGGTAGACAGTAGGTAGTAGACAGTAGACAGTAGACAGTAGACAGTAGACAGTAGTAGACAGTAGACAGTAGACAGTAGACAGTAGACAGTAGACAGTAGACAGTAGACAGTAGGTTGTAGACAGTAGACAGTAGGTTGTAGACAGTAGACAGTAGGTAGTAGACAGTAGACAGTAGACAGTAGACAGTAGACAGTAGACAGTAGACAGTAGACAGTAGACAGTAGACAGTAGACAGTAGACAGTAGGTAGTAGACAGTAGACAGTAGGTAGTAGACAGTAGACAGTAGACAGTAGGAAGTAGACAGTAGACAGTAGGTTGTAGACAGTAGACAGTAGGTAGTAGACAGTAGACAGTAGGTAGTAGACAGTAGACAGTAGGACAGTAGACAGTAGACAGTAGACAGTAGACAGTAGACAGTAGGTAGTAGACAGTAGACAGTAGGTAGTAGACAGTAGACAGTAGACAGTAGACAGTAGACAGTAGACAGTAGACAGTAGACAGTAGACAGTAGACAGTAGACAGTAGGTAGACAGTAGACAGTAGACAGTAGACAGTAGGTAGTAGACAGTAGACAGTAGACAGTAGACAGTAGACAGTAGACAGTAGACAGTAGACAGTAGACAGTAGACAGTAGACAGTAGACAGTAGACAGTAGACAGTAGACAGTAGGTAGTAGACAGTAGACAGTAGAGTAGTAGACAGTAGACAGTAGACAGTAGACAGTAGACAGTAGACAGTAGGTAGTAGACAGTAGACAGTAGATAGTAGACAGTAGACAGTAGGTAGACAGACAGTAGACAGTAGACAGTAGACAGTAGACAGTAGGTTGTAGACAGTAGACAGTAGACAGTAGGTGGTAGACAGTAGACAGTAGTAGTAGACAGTAGACAGTAGACAGTAGGTAGTAGACAGTAGACAGTAGGTAGTAGACAGTAGGTAGTAGACAGTAGGTAGTAGACAGTAGACAGTAGGTAGTAGACAGTAGACAGTAGACAGTAGACAGTAGGTAGTAGACAGTAGACAGTAGGTGGTAGACAGTAGACAGTAGGTGGTAGACAGTAGACAGTAGGTAGTAGGTAGTAGACAGTAGGTTGTAGACAGTAGACAGTAGACAGTAGACAGTAGGTAGTAGACAGTAGACAGTAGACAGTAGACAGTAGACAGTAGGTGTAGACAGTAGACAGTAGGTAGTAGACAGTAGACAGTAGTAGACAGTAGACAGTAGGTGTAGACAGTAGACAGTAGTAGACAGTAGACAGTAGACAGTAGACAGTAGACAGTAGGTAGACAGTAGACAGTAGACAGTAGACAGTAGTAGACAGTAGACAGTAGACAGTAGACAGTAGACAGTAGACAGTAGTAGTAGACAGTAGACAGTAGTAGACAGTAGACAGTAGACAGTAGTAGACAGTAGGTAGTAGACAGTAGTAGTAGACAGTAGACAGTAGACAGTAGACAGTAGTAGACAGTAGACAGTAGACAGTAGACAGTAGACAGTAGTAGACAGTAGACAGTAGACAGTAGACAGTAGACAGTAGACAGTAGGAGTAGACAGTAGACAGTAGTAGACAGTAGACAGTAGACAGTAGACAGTAGACAGTAGACAGTAGACAGTAGGCAGTAGACAGTAGACAGTAGAGGTAGTAGACAGTAGACAGTAGACAGTAGACAGTAGACAGTAGACAGTAGACAGTAGACAGTAGATAGTAGACAGTAGACAGTAGACAGTAGACAGTAGACAGTAGTAGACAGTAGACAGTAGGTAGACAGTAGACAGTAGACAGTAGACAGTAGACAGTAGGTAGACAGTAGACAGTAGGTAGTAGACAGTAGACAGTAGGTAGTAGACAGTAGACAGTAGACAGTAGACAGTAGACAGGTAGTAGACAGTAGACAGTAGACAGTAGACAGTAGACAGTAGACAGTAGACAGTAGACAGTAGACAGTAGACAGTAGGTAGTAGACAGTAGACAGTAGGTAGTAGACAGTAGACAGTAGACAGTAGACAGTAGGTAGTAGACAGTAGACAGTAGGTGGTAGACAGTAGGTAGTAGTAGTAGACAGTAGACAGTAGACAGTAGACAGTAGACAGTAGGTAGTAGACAGTAGACAGTAGGTGGTAGACAGTAGGTAGTAGACAGTAGACAGTAGACAGTAGGTGGTAGACAGTAGGTAGTAGACAGTAGACAGTAGACAGTAGGTAGTAGACAGTAGACAGTAGACAGTAGACAGTAGGTAGTAGACAGTAGACAGTAGACAGTAGGTAGTAGACAGTAGACAGTAGACAGTAGACAGTAGGTAGTAGACAGTAGGTAGTAGACAGTAGACAGTAGACAGTAGGTAGTAGACAGTAGACAGTAGACAGTAGACAGTAGGTAGTAGACAGTAGACAGTAGACAGTAGACAGTAGGTAGTAGACAGTAGACAGTAGACAGTAGACAGTAGACAGTAGACAGTAGACAGTAGACAGTAGACAGTAGGTAGACAGTAGACAGTAGGGTAGTAGACAGTAGACAGTAGGTAGTAGACAGTAGACAGTAGACAGTAGACAGTAGGTAGTAGACAGTAGACAGTAGTAGACAGTAGACAGTAGTAGACAGTAGACAGTAGGTAGTAGACAGTAGTAGACACAGGTAGTAGACAGTAGACAGTAGACAGTAGGTAGTAGACAGTAGACAGTAGACAGTAGACAGTAGACAGTAGACAGTAGGTAGTAGACAGTAGACAGTAGGTGGTAGACAGTAGACAGTAGGTTGTAGACAGTAGACAGTAGGTAGTAGACAGTAGACAGTAGGTAGTAGACAGTAGACAGTAGGTAGTAGACAGTAGACAGTAGGTGGTAGACAGTAGGTAGTAGACAGTAGGTAGTAGACAGTAGACAGTAGGTAGGTAGTAGGTGGTAGACAGTAGGTAGTAGACAGTAGACAGTAGACAGTAGACAGTAGATAGTACAGTAGTAGACAGTAGACAGTAGGTAGTAGACAGTAGACAGTAGACAAGTAGACAGTAGGTGGTAGACAGTAGGTGGTAGACAGTAGACAGTAGGTAGTAGACAGTAGACAGTAGGTAGTAGACAGTAGACAGTAGACAGTAGGTAGTAAACAGTAGACAGTAGACAGTAGGTGACAGTAGACAGTAGGTAGACAGTAGACAGTAGACAGTAGGTGGTAGACAGTAGGACAGTAGACAGTAGACAGTAGACAGTAGACAGGTAGTAGACAGTAGACAGTAGACAGTAGACAGTAGGACAGTAGACAGTAGACAGTAGACAGTAGGTTGTAGACAGTAGACAGTAGGTTAGACAGTAGACAGTAGACAGTAGACAGTAGACAGTAGACAGTAGGTTGTAGACAGTAGACAGTAGGTAGACAGACAGTAGACAGTAGACAGTAGACAGTAGACAGTAGACAGTAGGTAGTAGACAGTAGACAGTAGGTAGTAGACAGTAGACAGTAGACAGTAGACAGTAGACAGTACAGTAGACAGTAGACAGTAGACAGTAGGTAGTAGACAGTAGGTAGTAGACAGTAGACAGTAGGTGGTAGACAGTAGGTAGTAGACAGTAGACAGTAGATAGTAGACAGTAGACAGTAGACAGTAGACAGTAGACAGTAGGTAGTAGACAGTAGACAGTAGACAGTAGACAGTAGGTAGTAGACAGTAGACAGTAGACAGTAGACAATAGGTAGTAGACAGTAGACAGTAGGTGGTAGACAGTAGACAGTAGGTAGTAGACAGTAGACAGTAGGTAGTAGACAGTAGACAGTAGACAGTAGACAGTAGACAGTAGACAGTAGACAGTAGTAGACAGTAGACAGTAGACAGTAGTAGACAGTAGACAGTAGACAGTAGTAGTAGACAGTAGACAGTAGTAGACAGTAGACAGTAGACAGTAGGTAGTAGACAGTAGACAGTAGATAGTAGACAGTAGACAGTAGACAGTAGACAGTAGACAGTAGGTAGTAGACAGTAGACAGTAGGTAGTAGACAGTAGACAGTAGACAGTAGACAGTAGACAGTAGACAGTAGTAGACAGTAGACAGTAGGTAGTAGACAGTAGACAGTAGACAGTAGACAGTAGACAGTAGGACAGTAGACAGTAGACAGTAGACAGTAGGTAGACAGTAGACAGTATAGTAGACAGTAGACAGTAGTAGACAGTAGGTGGTAGACAGTAGACAGTACAGTAGGTGGTAGACAGTAGGTAGTAGACAGTAGACAGTAGTAGACAGTAGACAGTAGACAGTAGACAGTAGACAGTAGACAGTAGACAGTAGACAGTAGACAGTAGACAGTAGACAGTAGACAGTAGACAGTAGACAGTAGGTAGTAGACAGTAGACAGTAGGTAGTAGACAGTAGACAGTAGGTAGTAGACAGTAGACAGTAGACAGTAGACAGTAGACAGTAGACAGTAGTAGACAGTAGACAGTAGACAGTAGACAGTAGACACAGTAGACAGTAGACAGTAGGTAGTAGACAGTAGACACAGTAGACAGTAGTAGACAGTAGACAGTAGACAGTAGACAGTAGACAGTAGGTAGTAGACAGTAGACAGTAGATAGTAGACAGTAGACAGTAGACAGTAGACAGTAGACAGGTAGTAGACAGTAGACAGTAGACAGTAGACAGTAGGACAGTAGACAGTAGACAGTAGACAGTAGACAGTAGACAGTAGACAGTAGACAGTAGACAGTAGTAGACAGTAGACAGTAGACAGTAGACAGTAGACAGTAGACAGTAGACAGTAGACAGTAGACAGTAGACAGTAGACAGTAGACAGTAGACAGTAGACAGTAGACAGTAGACAGTAGTAGACAGTAGACAGTAGGTGGTAGACAGACAGTAGACAGTAGACAGTAGACAGTAGACAGTAGACAGTAGACAGTAGACAGTAGGTAGTAGACAGTAGACAGTAGACAGTAGACAGTAGACAGTAGGTAGTAGACAGTAGACAGTAGACAGTAGGTTGTAGACAGTAGACAGTAGGTAGTAGACAGTAGACAGTAGGTAGTAGACAGTAGACAGTAGGTAGTAGACAGTAGACAGTAGGTAGTAGACAGTAGACAGTAGACAGTAGACAGTAGGTAGTAGACAGTAGACAGTAGACAGTACAGTAGACAGTAGACAGTAGACAGTAGACAGTAGTAGTAGACAGTAGACAGACAGTAGACAGTAGACAGTAGTAGACAGTAGACAGTAGACAGTAGACAGTAGTAGACAGTAGACAGTAGGTAGTAGACAGTAGACAGTAGGTAGTAGACAGTAGAGTAGGTGGTAGACAGTAGACAGTAGACAGTAGATAGTAGACAGTAGACAGTAGACAGTAGACAGTAGACAGTAGACAGTAGACAGTAGACAGTAGACAGTAGACAGTAGACAGTAGACAGTAGACAGTAGACAGTAGACAGTAGACAGTAGACAGTAGTAGGTAGTAGACAGTAGACAGTAGGTAGTAGACAGTAGACACAGACAGTAGACAGTAGACAGTAGACAGTAGGTAGTAGACAGTAGACAGTAGGTAGTAGACAGTAGACAGTAGGTGGTAGACAGTAGACAGTAGACAGTAGACAGTAGACAGTAGACAGTAGGTAGTAGACAGTAGACAGTAGGTGGAGACAGTAGACAGTAGACAGTAGGTGTAGACAGTAGACAGTAGACAGTAGTAGACAGTAGACAGTAGGTAGTAGACAGTAGACAGTAGGGTAGACAGTAGACAGTAGACAGTAGACAGTAGACAGTAGACAGTAGACAGTAGGTAGTAGACAGTAGACAGTAGTAGTAGACAGTAGACAGTAGACAGTAGACAGTAGACAGTAGGTAGTAGACAGTAGACAGTAGAGAGTAGTAGACAGTAGGTAGACAGTAGACAGTAGGTGGTAGACAGTAGACAGTAGACAGTAGACAGTAGACAGTAGACAGTAGACAGTAGACAGTAGACAGTAGACAGTAGACAGTAGACAGTAGACAGTAGACAGTAGACAGTAGTAGTAGACAGTAGACAGTAGACAGTAGACAGTAGACAGTAGACAGTAGACAGTAGACAGTAGACAGTAGGTAGTAGACAGTAGACAGTAGACAGTAGTACAGACAGTAGTAGACAGTAGACAGTAGTAGTAGACAGTAGACAGTAGGTAGTAGACAGTAGACAGTAGACAGTAGACAGTAGACAGTAGACAGTAGACAGTAGACAGTAGACAGTAGACAGTAGACAGTAGACAGTAGTAGACAGTAGACAGTAGACAGTAGTAGACAGTAGTAGACAGTAGACAGTAGACAGTAGACAGTAGACAGTAGACAGTAGACAGTAGTAGACAGTAGACAGTAGTAGTAGACAGTAGACAGTAGACAGTAGTAGACAGTAGACAGGACAGTAGACAGTAGACAGTAGGTTGTAGACAGTAGACAGTAGGTAGTAGACAGTAGACAGTAGGACAGTAGACAGTAGACAGTAGTAGACAGTAGACAGTAGTAGACAGTAGACAGTAGACAGTAGGTAGTAGACAGTAGACAGTAGACAGTAGACAGTAGTGGTAGACAGTAGACAGTAGACAGTAGACAGTAGGTAGTAGACAGTAGACAGTAGACAGTAGACAGTAGACAGTAGACAGTAGACAGTAGACAGTAGACAGTAGGTGTAGACAGTAGACAGTAGGTGGTAGACAGTAGACAGTAGGTAGGTAGACAGTAGACAGTAGGTGGTAGACAGTAGACAGTAGGACAGTAGACAGTAGGACAGTAGACAGTGGTAGACAGTAGACAGTAGACAGTAGACAGTAGTAGACAGTAGACAGTAGACAGTAGACAGTAGACAGTAGTAGACAGTAGACAGTAGGTACAGTAGACAGTAGACAGTAGACAGTAGACAGTAGGTAGACAGTAGACAGTAGACAGTAGGTAGTAGACAGTAGACAGTAGACAGTAGACAGTAGACAGTAGGTAGTAGAGGTAGTAGACAGTAGACAGTAGACAGTAGTAGTAGACAGTAGTAGTAGACAGTAGACAGTAGACAGTAGACAGTAGTAGTAGACAGTAGACAGTAGACAGTAGACAGTAGACAGTAGACAGTAGACAGTAGGTAGTAGACAGTAGACAGTAGACAGTAGGACAGTAGACAGTAGACAGTAGACAGTAGACAGTAGACAGTAGACAGTAGATAGTAGACAGTAGACAGTAGGTGTAGTAGACAGTAGACAGTAGACAGTGGTAGACAGTAGGTAGTAGACAGTAGACAGTAGATAGTAGACAGTAGACAGTAGATAGTAGACAGTAGACACAGTAGACAGTAGACAGTAGACAGTAGACAGTAGACAGTAGACAGTAGGTAGTAGACAGTAGACAGTAGACAGTAGGTAGTAGACAGTAGACAGTAGACAGTAGACAGTAGACAGTAGACAGTAGGTAGTAGACAGTAGACAGTAGACAGTAGATAGTAGACAGTAGGTAGTAGACAGTAGACAGTAGGTGGTAGACAGTAGACAGTAGACAGTAGGTGGTAGACAGTAGAGTAGACAGGACAGTAGACAGTAGACAGTAGGTAGGTAGACAGTAGACATGGTAGACAGTAGACAGTAGACAGTAGACAGTAGACAGTAGACAGTAGACAGTAGGTGACAGTAGACAGTAGACAGTAGACAGTAGACAGTAGTAGGTTGTAGACAGTAGACAGTAGACAGTAGGTAGTAGACAGTAGACAGTAGTAGTAGACAGTAGACAGTAGGTAGACAGTAGACAGTAGGTTGTAGACAGTAGACAGTAGGTAGTAGTAGACAGTAGTAGACAGTAGACAGTAGGTAGTAGACAGTAGACAGTAGACAGTAGACAGTAGACAGTAGTAGACAGTAGACAGTAGACAGTAGACACAGGTAGTAGACAGTAGACAGTAGGTAGACAGACAGTAGACAGTAGGTAGTAGACAGTAGACAGTAGACAGTAGACAGTAGACAGTAGACAGTAGACAGTAGACAGTAGACAGTAGACAGTAGGTAGTAGACAGTAGACAGTAGGTGGTAGACAGTAGACAGTAGTAGACAGTAGACAGTAGGTAGTAGACAGTAGACAGTAGTAGACAGTAGGTAGACAGTAGACAGTAGACAGTAGGTAGTAGACAGTAGACAGTAGGTAGTAGACAGTAGACAGTAGTAGACAGTAGACAGTAGGTAGACAGTAGACAGTAGACAGTAGACAGTAGACAGTAGTAGACAGTAGACAGTAGACAGTAGACAGTAGGTAGTAGACAGTAGACAGTAGACAGTAGACAGTAGAGACAGTAGACAGTAGACAGTAGACAATAGGTAGTAGACAGTAGACAGTAGACAGTAGACAGTAGGTAGTAGACAGTAGACAGTAGACAGTGGTAGACAGTAGAGTAGACAGTAGACAGTAGACAGTAGACAGTAGACAGTAGACAGTAGAGTAGACAGTAGACAGTAGACAGTAGACAGTAGACAGTAGACAGTAGACAGTAGACAATAGGTAGTAGACAGTAGACAGTAGACAGTAGACAGTAGGACAGTAGACAGTAGACAGTAGACAGTAGGTTGTAGACAGTAGACAGTAGATAGTAGACAGTAGACAGTAGACAGTAGACAGTAGACAGTAGGTAGTAGACAGTAGACAGTAGATAGTAGACAGTAGACAGTAGACAGTAGACAGTAGACAGTAGGTTGTAGACAGTAGACAGTAGACAGTAGACAGTAGACAGTAGGTAGTAGACAGTAGGTAGTAGACAGTAGACAGTAGACAGTAGACAGTAGACAGTAGGTAGTAGACAGTAGACAGTAGACAGTAGTAGTAGACAGTAGACAGTAGACAGTAGACAGTAGGTAGTAGACAGTAGGTAGTAGACAGTAGACAGTAGGTGGTAGACAGTAGACAGTAGGTAGTAGACAGTAGGTAGTAGACAGTAGACAGTAGGTGGTAGACAGTAGACAGTAGACAGTAGACAGTAGACAGTAGGCAGTAGACAGTAGACAGTAGGTGGTAGACAGTAGACAGTAGACAGTAGACAGTAGACACAGTAGACAGTAGACAGTAGACAGTAGACAGTAGTAGACAGTAGACAGTAGGTGGTAGACAGTAGACAGTAGGTGGTAGACAGTAGACAGTAGACAGTAGGACAGTAGACAGTAGACAGTAGACAGTAGTAGACAGTAGACAGTAGGTGGTAGACAGTAGACAGTAGACAGTAGACAGTAGACAGTAGGTAGTAGACAGTAGACAGTAGACAGTAGGTAGTAGACAGTAGACAGTAGACAGTAGACAGTAGGTAGTAGACAGTAGACAATAGGTAGTAGACAGTAGACAGTAGACAGTAGACAATAGGTAGTAGACAGTAGACAGTAGACAGTAGACAGTAGACAGTAGACAGTAGACAGTAGACAGGTGGTAGACAGACAGTAGGTGGTAGACAGTAGGTAGTAGACAGTAGACAGTAGGTAGTAGACAGTAGACACAGTAGACAGTAGACAGTAGACAGTAGACAGTAGAGACAGTAGACAGTAGACAGTAGACAGTAGACAGTAGTAGTAGACAGTAGACAGTAGGTGGTAGTAGACAGTAGACAGTAGACAGTAGACAGTAGACAGTAGGTAGTAGACAGTAGACAGTAGACAGTAGACAGTAGACAGTAGACAGTAGACAGTGGGTAGACAGTAGACAGTAGACAGTAGACAGTAGACAGTAGACAGTAGGTAGTAGACAGTAGGTAGTAGACAGTAGACAGTAGACAGTAGACAGTAGACAGTAGACAGTAGACAGTAGACAGTAGACAGTAGACAGTAGGTAGTAGACAGTAGGTAGTAGGTAGACAGTAGACAGTAGGTAGTAGACAGTAGACAGTAGGTAGTAGACAGTAGACAGTAGACAGTAGACAGTAGACAGTAGACAGTAGACAGTAGACAGTAGACAGTAGACAGTAGACAGTAGACAGTAGGTAGACAGTAGACAGTAGACAGTAGACAGTAGACAGTAGTAGACAGTAGACAGTAGACAGTAGACAGTAGACAGTAGGTAGTAGACAGTAGACAGTAGTAGTAGACAGTAGACAGTAGGTAGTAGACAGTAGACAGTAGACAGTAGACAGTAGGTGGTAGACAGTAGACAGTAGGTAGTAGACAGTAGACAGTAGGTAGTAGACAGTAGACAGTAGACAGTAGACAGTAGACAGTAGGTAGTAGACAGTAGACAGTAGACAGTAGACAGTAGACAGTAGACAGTAGACAGTAGACAGTAGACAGTAGACAGGTAGTAGACAGTAGACACAGACAGTAGACAGTAGTAATAGACAGTAGGTAGTAGACAGTAGACAGTAGTAGTAGTAGACAGTAGACAGTAGACAGTAGGTAGTGTAGACAGTAGACAGTAGACAGTAGACAGTAGACAGTAGACAGTAGACAGTAGACAGTAGTAGACAGTAGACAGTAGACAGTAGACAGTAGACAGTAGGTAGTAGACAGTAGACAGTAGACAGTAGATAGTAGACAGTAGGTAGTAGACAGTAGACAGTAGGTGGTAGACAGTAGACAGTAGACAGTAGGTGGTAGACAGTAGGTAGTAGACAGTAGACAGTAGAGAGTAGGTAGACAGTAGGTAGTAGGTAGTAGACAGTAGACAGTAGACAGTAGATAGTAGACAGTAGACAGTAGACAGTAGACAGTAGACAGTAGACAGTAGACAGTAGACAGTAGACAGTAGACAGTAGGTAGTAGACAGTAGACAGTAGGTAGTAGACAGTAGACAGTAGACAGTAGACAGTAGACAGTAGACAGTAGACAGTAGGTTGTAGACAGTAGACAGTAGGTTGTAGACAGTAGACAGTAGGTAGTAGACAGTAGACAGTAGGTAGTAGACAGTAGACAGTAGACAGTAGACAGTAGACAGTAGACAGTAGACAGTAGGTAGTAGACAGTAGACAGTAGGTAGTAGACAGTAGACAGTAGACAGTAGACAGTAGTAGTAGACAGTAGGTAGTAGACAGTAGACAGTAGGTAGTAGACAGTAGACAGTAGACAGTAGACAGTAGGTGGTAGACAGTAGACAGTAGGTGGTAGACAGTAGACAGTAGGTAGTAGACAGTAGACAGTAGGTGGTAGACAGTAGACAGTAGGTGGTAGACAGTAGACAGTAGGTAGTAGACAGTAGACAGTAGGACAGTAGACAGTAGACAGTAGGTAGACAGTAGACAGTAGAGTAGACAGTAGACAGTAGACAGTAGACAGTAGACAGTAGACAGTAGACAGTAGGCAGTAGACAGTAGACAGTAGACAGTAGACAGTAGACAGTAGACAGTAGGTAGTAGACAGTAGACAGTAGACAGTAGACAGTAGACAGTAGACAGTAGACAGTAGGTAGTAGACAGTAGACAGTAGACAGTAGATAGTAGACAGTAGGTAGTAGACAGTAGACAGTAGGTGGTAGACAGTAGACAGTAGACAGTAGGTGGTAGACAGTAGGTAGTAGACAGTAGACAGTAGGTGGTAGACAGTAGACAGTAGGTAGTAGACAGTAGACAGTAGGTGGTAGACAGTAGACAGTAGGTAGTAGACAGTAGACAGTAGACAGTAGACAGTAGGTGGTAGACAGTAGACAGTAGGCAGTAGACAGTAGACAGTAGGTAGTAGGTGGTAGACAGTAGACAGTAGGTACAGACAGAGCAGACAGTAGACAGTAGACAGTAGACAGTAGGTGGTAGACAGTAGGTAGTAGACAGTAGACAGTAGACAGTAGGTAGTAGACAGTAGGTAGTAGACAGTAGACAGTAGACAGTAGGTAGTAGACAGTAGACAGTAGACAGTAGACAGTAGACAGTAGGTAGACAGTAGACAGTAGACAGTAGACAGTAGACAGACAGTAGACAGTAGGGTAGTAGTAGACAGTACAGTAGGTAGACAGTAGACAGTAGACAGTAGGTAGTAGACAGTAGACAGTAGGTAGTAGACAGTAGACAGTAGACAGTAGACAGTAGACAGTAGACAGTAGACAGTAGGTAGTAGACAGTAGACAGTAGACAGTAGACAGTAGACAGTAGTAGACAGTGGTAGACAGTAGACAGTAGACAGTAGACAGTAGACAGTAGTAGACAGTAGGACAGTAGACAGTAGACAGTAGACAGGTAGTAGACAGTAGACAGACAGTAGACAGTAGACAGTAGACAGTAGTAGACAGTAGACAGTAGGACAGTAGACAGTAGTAGGTAGACAGTAGACAGTAGACAGTAGACAGTAGGTGTAGACAGTAGACAGTAGGTAGTAGACAGTAGACAGTAGGTAGTAGACAGTAGACAGTAGGTGGTAGACAGTAGGTAGTAGACAGTAGACAGTAGACAGTAGGTGGTAGACAGTAGGTAGTAGACAGTAGACAGTAGACAGTAGGTAGACAGTAGACAGTAGTAGACAGTAGACAGTAGACAGTAGTAGTAGACAGTAGTAGTAGACAGTAGACAGTAGGTGGTAGACAGTAGACAGTAGACAGTAGACAGTAGACAGTAGACAGTAGTAGACAGTAGACAGTAGTAGACAGTAGGTAGTAGACAGTAGACAGTAGACAGTAGACAGTAGGTAGTAGAGTAGGTAGTAGACAGTAGACAGTAGGTAGTAGACAGTAGGTAGTAGACAGTAGACAGTAGTAGACAGAGGTAGTAGACAGTAGTAGACAGTAGACAGTAGTAGACAGTAGAGACAGTAGACAGTAGACAGTAGGTAGTAGACAGTAGACAGTAGACAGTAGGTAGTAGACAGTAGACAGTAGGACAGTAGACAGTAGACAGTAGTAGACAGTAGACAGTAGTAGACAGTAGGTAGTAGACAGTAGACAGTAGGTGGTAGACAGTAGACAGTAGGACAGTAGGTAGTAGACAGACAGTAGACAGTAGGTAGAGGTGGTAGACAGTAGACAGTAGACAGTAGACAGTAGACAGTAGGTAGTAGACAGTAGACAGTAGACAGTAGGTAGACAGTAGACAGTAGATAGTAGACAGTAGACAGTAGGTTGTAGACAGTAGACAGTAGGTAGTAGACAGTAGACAGTAGACAGTAGACAGTAGGTAGTAGGCAGTAGACAGTAGACAGTAGACAGTAGGTAGTAGACAGTAGACAGTAGACAGTAGGTAGTAGACAGTAGACAGTAGACAGTAGACAGTAGGTAGTAGACAGTAGACAGTAGACAGTAGATAGTAGACAGTAGGTAGTAGACAGTAGACAGTAGGTGGTAGACAGTAGACAGTAGTAGACAGTAGACAGTAGGTAGTAGACAGTAGACAGTAGACAGTAGACAGTAGACAGTAGGTGACAGTAGACAGTAGACAGTAGACAGTAGACAGTAGACAGTAGACAGTAGACAGTAGGTAGTAGACAGTAGACAGTAGACAGTAGACAGTAGACAGTAGACAGTAGACAGTAGACAGTAGGTAGTAGACAGTAGACAGTAGACAGTAGACAGTAGGACAGTAGACAGTAGACAGTAGACAGTAGTAGTAGACAGTAGACAGTAGACAGTAGGTAGTAGACAGTAGACAGTAGACAGTAGGTAGTAGACAGTAGGTAGTAGACAGTAGACAGTAGGTAGTAGACAGTAGGTAGTAGACAGTAGGTAGTAGACAGTAGACAGTAGGTAGTAGACAGTAGACAGTAGACAGTAGGTGGTAGACAGTAGGTAGTAGACAGTAGACAGTAGACAGTAGTAGACAGTAGACAGTAGGTAGTAGACAGTAGACAGTAGACAGTAGACAGTAGACAGTAGTAGACAGTAGACAGTAGACAGTAGAGACAGTAGACAGTAGGTAGTAGACAGTAGACATTAGGTAGTAGACAGTAGACAGTAGGTAGAAGACAGTAGGTAGTAGACAGTAGACAGTAGACAGTAGACAGTAGACAGTAGGTAGTAGACAGTAGACAGTAGGTAGTAGACAGTAGACAGTAGGTAGTAGACAGTAGACAGTAGGTAGTAGACAGTAGACAGTAGGTAGTAGACAGTAGACAGTAGGTAGTAGACAGTAGGTAGTAGACAGTAGGTAGTAGACAGTAGACAGTAGACAGTAGACAGTAGACAGTAGGTAGTAGACAGTAGACAGTAGGTAGACAGTAGACAGTAGACAGTAGGTGGTAGACAGTAGACAGTAGACAGTAGGTTGTAGACAGTAGGTAGTAGACAGTAGGTAGTAGACTTCAGACAGTAGACAATAGGTAGGTAGTAGACAGTAGGTAGTAGACAGTAGGTAGTTGGCCGTTCTAGTGAGCCACTACTGATCCATCACTGGGGAGAGATAAGGCGAAGATACTGGCTTCACAGCCTATTCCTGACCAGCAATGGAGGGGACGTGTGTGTGTGTGTGTGTGTGTGTGTGTGTGTGTGTGTGTGTGTGTGTGTGTGTGTGTGTGTGTGTGTGTGTGTGTGTGTGTGTGTGTGTGTGTGTGTGTGTGTGTGTGTGTGTGTGTGTGTGTGTGTGTCAGAAATGGATCCCTGATCATCAGATATATATTTCAACCCGGGGTGAAGACTGTCAGCTGATCTGACCCTCTCTGATCCCTCTGATCTGGACACGACACTCGGGACACGCTGCTCATCCTACCTACAAAGCCTGGGTGGATTATGGTGTGGATATACTGACGCGGGTAACGTCCCTAATGGCATCCTATTCCCTATCTAGTGCACTACTTTAGACCATGGCCCTATGGCCAATGGCACCCTATTCCCTTTATAGTGCACTACTTTAGACCAGGGCCCTATGGCCAATGGCACCCTATTCCCTATATAGTGCACTACTTTAGACCATGGCCTATGGCCAATGGCACCCTATTCCCTATATAGTGCACTACTTTTGACCAGGGCCCGTAGGGACAGAGAACGAGAGAGGGCCCCATAGGTCTCTGGTTAAAAGTAGTGCACTATACAGGGCCTAGGGTGCAGCTGGGAGGTAGATGGAGTCTCTGTGGATTACACACAGCCACATATCTCAGCAACCACCAGAATCCCTGTTAAACCTTTATCTCAACAATATCCCTTCAAATCCCTTCATACTTCGTACTACCAGACCAAGGGCCATATCCAGAAAACAGATCAGAGTAGAATATCTGTCAGAAGTGTTGAGAATAAAGACATTTTATTTTTATAAAATAATAAAGTAATATTAAAGAGGTTAAATATCCTGGAAGAATTGAATTTAATCAATGAACTCATGTTTTCCATATAACAGACCTGAAGACCAGGTGTGCTGAATTTAGGCAATCACTGAACTAATCTATTAACTCAGATGATCAGGTGTGGTGACTAGTTGAAACAAAATGCTGAAGTACCGGAGATACTCCACAAACAGGGTTGTCTACCCCTGGTGTAAAGGCATAGTTCCCATTCGGCTAAAAATATCCTGAAAGTTACAAAAGTAAAATATCCTGGAAGATGAGGACTCGGTGAACTACGTGGAAGTACCATGGATGGATGAAAGATAATGACTCTGGGTTCAATTGAACGAACGGGATACTATTACAACCTATTGACCAGTAATTCCATCGCCAGGGGCCAAATCCACAAAGCGTCTCAGAGTAGAAAATCAGTCATAATTGCTGAGAATAAAGACATTTAATTCCTGCTCTTATGGGTAAAAATAAAGACATTCAACTCCTGCTCTTATGGGTAAAAATAAAGACATTTAACTCCTGCTCTTATGGGTAAAAATAAAGACATTTAACTCCTGCTCTTATGGGTAAAAATAAAGACATTTAACTCCTGCTCTTGTGGGTAAAAATAAAGACATTTAACTCCTGCTCTTATGGGTAAAAATAAAGACATTTATCTCCTGCTCTTATGGGTAAAAATAAAGACATTTAACTCCTGCTCTTATGGGTAAAAATAAAGACATTTATCTCCTGCTCTTATGGGTAAAAATAAAGACATTTAACTCCTGCTCTTATGGGTAAAAATAAAGACTTTTAACTCCTGCTCTTATGGGAAAAAATAAAGACATTTATCTCCTGCTCTTATAGGTAAAAATAAAGACATTTATTTCCTGCTCTTATAGGTAAAAATAAAGACATTTAACTCCTGCTCTTATGGGTAAAAATAAAGACATTTAACTCCTGCTCTTATAGGTAAAAATAAAGACATTTATCTCCTATGGGTAAAAATAAAGACATTTAACTCCTGCTCTAATGGGTAAAAATAAAGACATTTAACTCCTGCTCTTATAGGTAAAAATAAAGACATTTAACTCCTGCTCTTATGGGTAAAAATAAAGACATTTAACTCCTGCTCTTATGGGTAAAAATAAAGACATTTAACTCCTGCTCTTATCGGTAAAAATAAAGACATTTAACTCCTGCTCGTATGGGTAAAAATAAAGACATTTAACTCCTGCTCTTATGTGTAAAAAAAATAAAGCTATGCATGACGTCTCTTTGGTCATAACAAGCATCCCACCTAGTGGACAGATATTTAGGAGACCTCATGAGCTGTCCTAACCAGCAGGTAGCCTCGTTCTAGAAAAGGCACAGTGATTGTGGTTCCTGCACCGCATGCAATTTTCATTTGGAGTTTAGAGAATTTTATAAATATTTCTATGATCAACCCATAAATAATCTACAACTACATGTGACAGTACAGTATCTAGTTTGTGTTTTACAAGGATTTACAATAATTTACAATGATTTAATTGGATATACAATGATTTAATTGGGTTTACAATGATTTACAATGATTTACAATGATTTAATTGGGTTTACAATGATTTACAATGATTTACAATGATATAATTGGGTTTACAATGATTTACAATGATTTACAATGATGTAATTGGATTTACTATGATTTACAATGATTTACAATGATATAATTGGGTTTACAATGATTTACAATGATTTACAATGATATAATTGGGTTTACAATGATTTACAATGATTTACAATGATATAATTGGGTTTACAATGATTTACAATGATTTACAATGATGTAATTGGATTTACGATGATTTACAATGATTTACAATGATGTAATTGGATTTACTATGATTTACAATGATTTCATTGGATTTACAATGATGTAATTGGATTTACAACGATTTAATCGGATTTACAATGATGTAATTGGATTTACAACGATTTAATCGGATTTACAATGATTTAATTGGATTTACAATGATTTAATTGGATTTACAATGATTTAATCGGATTTACAATGATTTACATTTATTTACAAATATTTACAATTATTTACGTTGATTTACAATTATTTACTATGATTAACAATGATTTACATTGATTTCATGAGGCCTAGTTTACATAATATGCCTAAATACTTGTAACCACTAGGCTAATAAATGATCACTGATTGTACATGCCTGTAAGTTGTCCAATCGACAGCATGTAGGGGCTTTGTTAACTTTGACTGTGTTCCATGAAAATTATAGACCTTTCAAAACGTTTTATGCAAAATTATCAGCAGGTAACTTGATGCCTTCTGTGCAATGATGCCAATGATTTACATTTGTTAAACGGGAGTGACCAGTGTGTGGATATAATGGTCATTTTAATTTAATTTAATTTTAATATAATGGTCATTTTAATTTTAACAATTATTAGGCTATACTTTATGATTCCTATCACATGATTACAAATATCAGAAAAGGTCAAATAAAAAAATACAAATAAAATATATATATATATATGTATATCTTTTTATTTTTTATATTACCATATATTTACAATTATTTACTATGATTAACATTGATTTACAATGATTTACATTGATTTACAATGATTTACCATATATTTATTTTACCATATATATATATATGTGCATGCCATAATATTAGGCAAGAATTAAAAGCAGGCATTGGCAAAGTGATTGTGTCAGGTGGAGATTTAATCAAACGTTTTACCATTGCAACAGTAATGATGTGTTCTGAACAAGGAGCCCGTGTTCCGGTCTCGAGGGCTCTGATTGGTCTGAGTGATTGGGTTCTAAATACCTGTGTAGTCTGAACCTGTGAGGTAAATGTATGACATAATGTCTCTGGCTTGACACCGTGCCAGCTAGACCTTGGTGGCATTTCAAATGGAACTATTACCTCTATAGAGGACCCTGGTAAAAAGTAGCACACTATATAGGGAATAGCATGCAATTCTGGATGCATTCCTTCCATCTGCTTCATGTCAAGATTGATCATATCAAGTCTGTCCTAAATAATCCAACCCTGTAGCCTAGTACAAGGCTGTTCTAGAGAGCAGTTCTAGAGAGCTCTCTCTCTCTCTCTCTCTCTCGATTATGTCAGTATTGTGTGAGGGATTGATTGTGTGAGACACCAAGAGCGTGGAGAGAGAGAGAGCGACATATACACAGATAGAAAGAGAGATGGAAATGAATAGTCGGAAATTCCAGGGAAGCAGTCCGTCCAGGGAAGCAGTGTGTGCTGACAGAAACAGACTAAGAGACCTCTATCAGTCCGTCCAGGGAAGCAGTGAGAGTAGACAGAGACAGGCTAAGAGAACTCTATCAGTCCGTCCAGGGAGGAAGTGAGAGTAGACAGAGACAGACTAAGAGACCTCTATCAGTCCATCCAGAGAGGAAGTGAGAGATGACAGAGACAGGCTAAGAGACCTCTATCAGTCCGTCCAGGGAAGCAGTGAGAGTAGACAGAGACAGGCTAAGAGACCTCTATCAGTCCGTTCAGGGAAGCAGTGAGAGTAGACAGAGACAGGCTAAGAGACCTCTATCAGTCCGTCCAGGGAAGCAGTGAGAGTAGACAGAGACAGGCTAAGAGACCTCTATCAGTCAATCCAGGGAGGAAGTGAGAGTAGACAGAGACAGGCTAAGAGACCTCTAGCAGTCCGTCCAGGGAAGCAGTGAGAGTAGACAGAGACAGGCTAAGAGACCTCTATCAGTCCGTCCAGAGAGGAAGTGAGAGTAGACAGAGACAGGCTAAGAGACCTCTAGCAGTCCGTCCAGGGAAGCAGTGAGAGTAGGCAGAGACAGGCTAAGAGACCTCTAGCAGTCCGTCCAGGGAAGCAGTGAGAGTAGACAGAGACAGGCTAAGAGACCTCTATCAGTCCGTCCAGGGAGGAAGTGAGAGATGACAGAGACAGGCTAAGAGACCTCTATCAGTCCGTCCAGGGAGGCAGTGAGAGTAGACAGAGACAGGCTAAGAGACCTCTATCAGTCCGTCCAGGGAGGAAGTGAGAGATGACAGAGACAGGCTAAGAGACCTCTATCAGTCCGTCCAGGGAGGCAGTGAGAGTAGACAGAGACAGGCTAAGACACCTCTATCAGTCCGTCCAGGGAGGAAGTGAGAGATGACAGAGACAGGCTAAGAGACCTCTATCAGTCCGTCCAGGGAGGAAGTGAGAGATGACAGAGACAGGCTAAGAGACCTCTATCAGTCCGTCCAGGGAGGCAGTGAGAGTAGACAGAGACAGGCTAAGAGACCTCTATCAGTCCGTCCAGGGAGGCAGTGAGAGTAGACAGAGACAGGCTAAGAGACCTCTATCAGTCCGTCCAGGGAGGCAGTGAGAGTAGACAGAGACAGACTAAGAGACCTCTATCAGTCCGTCCAGGGAAGCAGTGAGAGTAGACAGAGACAGACTAAGAGACCTCTATCAGTCCATCCAGGGAGGAAGTGAGAGTAGACAGAGACAGGCTAAGAGACCTCTATCAGTCCGTCCAGGGAGGAAGTGAGAGTAGACAGAGACAGACTAAGAGACCTCTATCAGTCCGTCCAGGGCGGAAGTGAGAGTAGACAGAGACAGGCTAAGAGACCTCTATCAGTCCGTCCAGGGAGGAAGTGAGAGTAGACAGAGACAGGCTAAGAGACCTCTATCAGTCCGTCCAGGGAAGCAGTGAGAGTAGACAGAGACAGGCTAAGAGACCTCTATCAGTCCGTCCAGGGAGGAAGTGAGAGTAGACAGAGACAGGCTAAGAGACCTCTATCAGTCCATCCAGGGAGGAAGTGAGAGTAGACAGAGACAGGCTAAAAGACCTCTATCAGTCCGTCCAGGGAGGAAATGAGAGTAGACAGAGACAGACTAAGAGACCTCTATCAGTCCGTTCAGGGAGGCAGTGAGTCTGTTATTGTCTGTGTGGCTCCAGCACGACTCTCTATCCTATCGCTGCCGATCTTGTAAGACGTGAAGAGGCGTCTGCTCCTCAGAAGGAATCATCTGTTCGAACCCCGGGTCGGTCCTGTTGGTTGGCAGCCGCCCATGATTGATGGAAGAACAAGACCAACACTTAATAACGTCTATCATGCCTCGCAACCTCATGACCCTACGGTGGGTGCCAGTTTGTTTATGGATGGTACCAGCTTTCCTCAAACCCTCCCTCAATGCCACGCTAACCACCGCACCATCTCTGCTGGGGCTAATGGGTTGGACTGAGAGATTGGGCTGTCATTGTGGAGCACGGGACTAATTTGTCTTCCTTCCCGCCCAGCCGTCTGAGGTAGACGTAGAGGTACCTATGTGCGCCCCTTTCAACGCCCTACCATGTCCTCCCCCAATCATCTGTCAGCGATGACGGAGCCTCCTGGAACACAGGGGCATGAGGGAGGAGAAGAGGAGTGTCAATTAGCATTAGTTGTCCTGACAAATCTGTTTTTCATCTCTCCCTCTCCACCACCACACCGCTGAGGCTGCTGTTGCTGAGGCTGCTACTGCTGAGACTGCTACCGCTGAGGCTGCTGTTGCTGAGGTTGCTGTTGCTGAGGCTGCTACTGCTGAGGCTGCTACTGCTGAGGCTGCTATCGCTGAGGCTGCTATCGCTGAGGCTCCTACTGCTGAGGCTGCTACTGCTGAGGCTGCTACTGCTGAGGCTGCTATCGCTGAGGCTGCTATCGCTGAGGCTCCTACTGCTGAGGCTGCTATCGCTGAGGCTGCTGTGGCTGAGGCTGCTATTGCTGAGGATGCTGTTGCTGAGGCTGCTATCGCTGAGACTGCTACCGCTGAGGCTGCCGTTGCTGAGGCTGCTGCCGCTGAGCCTGCTACTGCTGAGGCTGCTATCGCTGAGGCTGCTATCGCTGAGGATGCTACCGCTGAGGATGCTACCGCTGAGGATGCTACCGCTGAGGATGCTACTGCTGAGGATGCTACTGCTGAGGATGCTACTGCTGAGGATGCTCCCGCTAGGATGCTACCGCTGAGGATGCTACTGCTGAGGATACTACCGCTGAGGATGCTACCGCTGAGGCTGCTGTGGCTGAGGCTGCTACTGCTGAGGCTGCTACTGCTGAGGATGCTACCGCTGAGGATGCTACCGCTGAGGATGCTACCGCTGAGGATGCTTCCGCTGAGGTTGGTACCGCTGAGGATGCTACCGCTGAGGTTGGTACCGCTGAGGATGCTACCGCTGAGGTTGGTACCGCTGAGGATGCTACCGCTGAGGATGCTACCGCTGAGGATGCTACCACTGAGGCTGCTGTCGCTGAGGTTGGTACCGCTGAGGATGCTACCGCTGAGGCCGCTACTAGTGAGGCTGGTACCACTGAGGCTGCTACCGCTGAGGCTGCTACCACTGAGGCTGCTAATGCTAAGGCTGCTACCACTGAGGCTGCTACCACTGAGGCTGCTACCGCTGAGGTTGCTAACTCTGAGTCTGCTACCGCTGAGGATGCTACCACTGAGGCTGCTACCGCTGAGGCTGCTACTAGTGAGTCTGCCACTGCTGAGGCTGCTACCACTGAGGCTGCTACCGCTGAGGCTGGTACCACTGAGGCTGTTACCACTGAGGCTGGTACCACTGAGGCTGCTACCGCTGAGGCTGGTACCACTGAGGATGCTGGACAACTCTGTCCTTGACAGTTCTCACACAGCCACTTCATTACGATGAGAGAGAGAGAGAGAGAGAGAGAGAGAGAGAGAGAGAGAGAGAAGAAAGTGTCCTTTGTACCTTTCATGACAAAACATCCAAAGCTGACTTAACCTTACTGATACTTTTAGAAACACTAGACCTAGAGCCGTCAGTAAACCAGGAAAATCTGTCCAGTTAGCAGAGAAGACACCATCTGACCAGTTAGCAGAGAAGACACCATCTGACCAGTTAACAGAGAAGACACCATCTGTCCAGTTAGCAGAGAAGACACCATCTGACCAGTTAACAGAGAAGACACCATCTGACCAGTTAGCAGAGAAGACACCATCTGACCAGTTAGCAGAGAAGACACCATCTGAGGGAGGGCTAACCTCTAAGTTATTGATTAGTGAGGGCTAACTGATTAGCTGTTGAATAGGGAGGGCTAACTGATAAGCTGTTGAATAGGGAGGGCTAACTGATAGGCTGTTGAATAGGGAGGGCTAACTGATAAGCTGTTGAATAGGGAGGGCTAACTGATAAGCTGTTGAATAGGGAGGGCTAACTGATAAGCTGTTGAATAGGGAGGGCTAACTGATAAGCTGTTGAATAGAGAGGGCTAACTGATAAGCTGTTGAATAGAGAGGGCTAACAGATAAGCTGTTGAATAGGGAGGGCTAACTGATAGGCTGTTGAATAGGGAGGGCTAACTGATAAGCTGTTGAATAGGGAGGGCTAACTGATAAGCTGTTGAATAGGGAGGGCTAACTGATAAGCTGTTGAATAGGGAGGGCTAACTGATAAGCTGTTGAATAGGGAGGGCTAACTGATAAGCTGTTGAATAGAGAGTGCTAACTGATAAGCTGTTGAATAGGGAGGGCTAACTGATAAGCTGTTGAATAGGGAGGGCTAACTGATAAGCTGTTGAATAGGGAGGGCTAACTGATAAGCTGTTGAATAGGGAGGGCTAACTGATAAGCTGTTGAATAGGGAGGGCTAACTGATAAGCTGTTGAATAGAGTGCTAACTGATAAGGGCTAACTGATAAGCCATTGAATAGGGAGGGCTAACTGATAAGCTGTTGAATAGGGAGGGCTAACTGATAGGCTGTTGAATAGGGAGGGCTAACTGATAAGCTGTTGAATAGGAGGGCTAACTGATAAGCTGTTGAATAGGGAGAGGCTAACTGATAAGCTGTTGAATAGGAGGGCTAACTGATAAGCTGTTGAATAGGGAGGGCTAACTGATAGGCTGTTGAATAGGGAGGGCTAACTGATAAGCTGTTGAATAGGGAGAGCTAATCGCTAAGCCATTGAATAGAGAGGGCTAACAGATAAGCCATTGAATAGAGAGGGCTAACTGATAAGCCATTGAATAGGGAGGGCTAACTGATAAGCTGTTGAATAGGGAGAGCTAACTGATAAGCCATTGAATAGGAGGGCTAACTGATAAGCTGTTGAATAGGGAGAGCTAATCGCTAAGCCATTGAATAGAGAGGGCTAACTGATAAGCTGTTGAATAGGGAGGGCTAACTGATAAGCCATTGAATAGAGAGGGCTAACTGATAAGCTGTTGAATAGGGAGAGCTAATCACTAAGCCATTGAATAGAGAGGGCTAACTGATAAGCCATTGAATAGAGAGGGCTAACTGATAAGCCATTGAATAGAGAGGGCTAACTGATAAGCCATTGAATAGAGAGGGCTAACTGATAAGCCATTGAATAGAGAGGGCTAACTGATAGGCTGTTGAATAGGGAGGGCTAACTGATAAGCTGTTGAATAGAGAGGGCTAACTGATAAGCCATTGAATAGAGAGGGCTAACTGATAAGCCATTGAATAGAGAGGGCTAACTGATAAGCTGTTGAATAGGGAGAGCTAATCGCTAAGCCATTGAATAGAGAGGGCTAACTGATAGGCTGTTGAATAGGGAGGGCTAACTGATAAGCCATTGAATAGAGAGGGCTAACTGATAAGCCATTGAATAGGGAGGGCTAACTGATAAGCCATTGAATAGGGAGGGCTAACTGATAAGCCATTGAATAGAGAGGGCTAACTGATAAGCCATTGAATAGGGAGGGCTAACTGATAAGCCATTGAATAGAGAGGGCTAACTGATAAGCCATTGAATAGGGAGGGCTAACTGATAAGCTGTTGAATAGAGAGGGCTAACTGATAAGCCATTGAATAGAGAGGGCTAACTGATAAGCCATTGAATAGAGAGGGCTAACTGATAAGCCATTGAATAGAGAGGGCTAACTGATAAGCCATTGAATAGAGAGGGCTAACTGATAAGCCATTGAATAGAGAGGGCTAACTGATAAGCTGTTTATTTAATTAACAGGCTGTTTAATTCTTGTCCCAGTGCCAGTCTGTGTGCTGTTCAGCATTTTCCTGGTTATTGAGGTGTGATAGACTGGGTAGAGTGGTGTAATGTGACAGACTGGGTAGAGTGGTGTAATGTGACAGACTGGGTATAGTGGTGTAATGTAATGTGACAGACTGGGTATAGTGGTGTAATGTAATGTGACAGACTGGGTAGAGTGGTGTAATGTAATGTGACAGACTGGGTAGAGTGGTGTAATGTGACAGACTGGGTAGAGTGGTGTAATGTGACAGACTGGATAGAGTGGTGTAATGTGACATACTGGGTAGAGTGGTGTAATGTGACAGACTGGGTAGAGTGGTGTAATGTGACAGACTGGGTAGAGTGGTGTAATGTGACAGACTGGGTATAGTGGTGTAATGTGACAGACTGAGTAGAGTGGTGTAATGTGATGTGACAGACTGAGTATAGTGGTGTAATGTGAAAGACTGGGTAGAGTGTGCCATTAAACCCCTACAACTCATCCAGAACGCCGCAGCCCGTCTGGTGTTCAACCTTCCCAAGTTCTCTCACGTCACCCCGCTCCTCCGCTCTCTCCACTGGCTTCCAGTTGAAGCTCGCATCCGCTACAAGACCATGGTGCTTGCCTACGGAGCTGTGAGGGGAACGGCACCTCAGTACCTCCAGGCTCTGATCAGGCCCTACACCCAAACAAGGGCACTGCGTTCATCCACCTCTGGCATGCTCGCCTCCCTACCACTGAGGAAGTACAGTTCCCGCTCAGCCCAGTCAAAACTGTTCGCTGCTCTGGCCCCCCAATGGTGGAACAAACTCCCTCACGACGCCAGGACAGCGGAGTCAATCACGACCTTCCGGAGACACCTGAAACCCCACCTCTTTAAGGAATACCTAGGATAGGATAAAGTAATCCCTCTCACCCCCCTTAAAAGATTTAGATGCACTACTGTTCCACTGGATGTCATAAGGTGAATGCACCAATTTGTAAGTCGCTCTGGATAAGAGCGTCTGCTAAATGACTTAAATGTAAATGTAAATGTAGAGTGGTGTAATGTGACAGACTGGGTAAATTGGTGTAATGTGACATACTGGGTAGAGTGGTGTAATGTGACAGACTGGGTAGAGTGGTGTAATGTGACAGACTGGGTAGAGTGGTGTAATGTGGTGTGACAGACTGGGTAGAGTGATGTAATTTGACAGACTGTGTAGAGTGGTGTAATGTGACAGACTGGGTATAGTGGTGTAATGTAATGTGACAGACTGGGTATAGTGGTGTAATGTAATGTGACAGACTGGGTAGAGTGGTGTAATGTGACAGACTGGGTATAGTGGTGTAATGTAATGTGACAGACTGGGTAGAGTGGTGTAATGTGACAGACTGGGTATAGTGGTGTAATGTAATGTGACAGACTGGGTAGAGTGGTGTAATGCAGACTGGTGTAATGTGACAGACTGGGTAGAGTGGTGTAATTGACAGACTGGGAAGACTGGTCTTTAGATAGAGTGGTGTAATGTGACAGACTGGGTCCATTAATTGACAGACTGAGTAGAGTGGTGTAATAATGTGACAGACGCGTAGAGTGGTGTAATGTCCATTATTCCCAGACTGTCTTTAATGACAGAATGACAGACTGTTTAGAGTGATGTAATGTGACAGACTGGGTAGAGTGGTGTAATGTGACAGACTGGGTGTAGTGGTGTAATGTGACAGACTGGGTAGAGAGGTGTAATGTGACAGACTGGGTAGAGTGGTGTAATGTGATGTGATAGACTGGATAGAGTGGTGTAATGTGACAGACTGGGTAGAGTGGTGTAATGTGACAGACTGGGTAGAGAGGTGTAATGTGACATACTGTCTTTAAGTGGTGTAATGTGACAGACAGTGGTGTAATTGACAGACCTAATGTGACAGACTGGGTTTTAATGACAGAATAGAGTGGTGTAATGTGATGTGACAGACTGAGTATAGTGGTGTAATTAGAGTGTGCCATTAAACCCCTACAACTCATCCAGAACGCCGCAGCCCGTCTGGTGTTCAACCTTCCCAATACGTCACCCCGCTCCTCCGCTCTCTCCACTGGCTTCCAGTTATTCCCTACAAGACCATGGTGCTTTAATGAGGGGAACGGCACCTCAGTACCTCCAGGCTCTATTACACCCAAACAAGGGCACTGCGTTCATCCACCTCTGGCATGCTCGCCTCCCTACCACTGAGGAAGTACAGTTCCCTCAGCCCAGTCAAAACTGTTCGCTTCTAATGGTGGAACAAACTCCCTCACGACGCCAGGACAGCGGAGTCAATCCACCTTCCGGAGACACCTGAAACCCCACCTCTTTAAGGAATACCTAGGATAGGATAAAGTAATCCCTCTCACCCCCCTTAAAAGATTTAGATGCACTACTGTTCCACTGGATGTCTTTAAGGTGAATGCACCAATTTGTAATTCGCTCTGGATAAGAGCGTCTGCTAAATGACTTAAATGTAAATGTAAATGTAGAGTGGTGTAATGTGACAGACTGGGTAAATTGGTGTAATGTGACATACTAAGTGGTGTAATGTGACAGACAGTGGTGTAATTGACAGACTGGGTAGAGTGGTGTAATGTGGTGTGACAGACTGGGTAGAGTGATGTAATTTGACAGACTGTGTAGAGTGGTGTAATGTGACAGACTGGGGATAGTGGTGTAATGAGACAGACTGGGTAGAGTGGTGTAATGTGACAGACTGAGTATAGGAAGAAACCTAGAGAGGAACCAGGCTATGTGGGGTGGCTGTGCCGGGTGGAGATTATAATGCCTTCCACGTTCCATGATTCCCTGACTGTCTTTAATAATGTGTTCAACGTTCCATTATTCCCTGACTGTCTTTAATAATGTGTTCAACGTTCCATTATTCCCTGACTGTCTTTAATAATGCGTTCCATTATTCCCTGACTGTCTTTAATAATGCGTTCCATTATTCCCTCACTGTTTTAATAATGCGTTCCATTATTCCCTGACTGTCTTTAATAATGCGTTCCATTATTCCCTGACTGTCTTTAATAATGCGTTCCATTATTCCCTGACTGTCTTTAATAATGCGTTCCATTATTCCCTGACTGTCTTTAATAATGCGTTCCATTATTCCCTGACTGTCTTTAATAATGCGTTCCATTATTCCCTCCGTTCCATTATTCCCTGACTGTCTTTAATAATGCGTTCTATTATTCCCCGACTGTCTTTAATAATGTGTTCCATTATTCCCTCACTGTCTTTAATAATGCGTTCCATTATTCCCTCACTGTCTTTAATAATGCGTTCCATTATTCCCTGACTGTCTTTAATAATGCGTTCCATTATTCCCTGACTGTCTTTAATAATGCGTTCCATTATTCCCTCACTGTCTTTAATAATGCGTTCCATTATTCCCTGACTGTCTTTAATAATGTGTTCAACGTTCCATTATTCCCTGCCTGTCTTTAATAATGCGTTCCATTATTCCCTGACTGTCTTTAATAATGCGTTCCATTATTCCCTGACTGTCTTTAATAATGCGTTCCATTATTCCCTCACTGTCTTTAATAATGCGTTCCATTATTCCCTGACTGTCTTTAATAATGCGTTCCATTATTCCCTGACTGTCTTTAATAATGCGTTCCATTATTCCCTGACTGTCTTTAATAATGCGTTCCATTATTCCCTCACTGTCCATTATGCGTTCCATTATTCCCTGACTGTCTTTAATAATGCGTTCCATTATCCCCTGCCTGTCTTTAATAATGCGTTCCATTATTCCCTCACTGTCTTTAATAATGCGTTCCATTATTCCCTCACTGTCTTTAATAATGTGTTCCATTATTCCCTGACTGTCTTTAATAATGCGTTCCATTATTCCCTCACTGTCTTTAATAATGCGTTCCATTATTCCCTGACTGTCTTTAATAATGCGTTCCAATATTCCCTGACTGTCTTTAATAATGCGTTCCATTATTCCCTCACTGTCTTTAATAATGCGTTCCATTATTAACTGACTGTCTTTAATAATGCGTTCCATTATTCCCTGACTGTCTTTAATAATGCGTTCCATTACTCCCTGACTGTCTTTAATAATGCGTTCCACGTTCCATTATTCCCTGACTGTCTTTAATAATGCGTTCCGTTATTCCTTGACTGTCTTTAATAATGCGTTCCATTATTCCCTGCCTGTCTTTAATAATGCGTTCCATTATTCCCTCACTGTCTTTAATAATGTGTTCCATTATTCCCTCACTGTCTTTAATAATGCGTTCCATTATTCCCCGACTGTCTTTAATAATGCGTTCCATTATTCCCTGACTGTCTTTAATAATGCGTTCCATTATTCCCTGACTGTCTTTAATAATGCGTTCCATTATTCCCTGACTGTCTTTAATAATGCGTTCCACGTTCCATTATTCCCTGACTGTCTTTAATAATGCGTTTCATGTTCTATTATTCCCCGACTGTCTTTAATAATGTGTTCCATTATTCCCTGACTGTCTTTAATAATGCGTTCCATTATTCCCTGACTGTCTTTAATAATGCGTTCCATTATTCCCTGACTGTCTTTAATAATGCGTTTCATGTTCTATTATTCCCTGACTGTCTTTAATAATGCGTTTCATGTTCTATTATTCCCTGACTGTCTTTAATAATGCGTTCCATTATTCCCTGACTGTCTTTAATAATGCGTTCCATTATTCCCTGACTGTCTTTAATAATGCGTTCCATTATTCCCTGACTGTCTTTAATAATGCGTTCCATTATTCCCTCACTGTCTTTAATAATGCGTTCCATTATTCCCTCACTGTCTTTAATAATGCGTTCCATTATTCCCTCACTGTCTTTAATAATGCGTTCCATTATTCCCTGACTGTCTTTAATAATGCGTTTCATGTTCTATTATTCCCTGACTGTCTTTAATAATGCGTTCCATTATTCCCTGACTGTCTTTAATAATGCGTTTCATGTTCTATTATTCCCTGACTGTCTTTAGTAATGCGTTCCATTATTCCCCGACTATCTTTAATAATGTGTTCCATTATTCCCTGACTGTCTTTAATAATGCGTTCCATTATTCCCTCACTGTCTTTAATAATGCGTTCCATTATTCCCCGACTGTCTTTAATAATGCGTTTCATGTTCTATTATTCCCTGACTGTCTTTAATAATGCTCTCCATTGCGAACTGGTCACTACAGCACTAACATACCCTATCTGTCTCCTAAATGGCCTCCTCTTCTAACACACCAAACATGAAATTCCTGTTAAGCTAGTTCTAATGAAATCCACCACAGGTATATAGTGATTCCAGTAATACCTCACCACCCCTCTATATAATACAACTTCCTGGTAATGTGGAATGTTACAGGATTGCCAGAAAAGTAATTAGAAAAGAAAGCCACAACTCTGAGGATATTGTGTACAATATTGTACTGTTGTATTTTCATAGTTTTGTTTGTGTACAAGTTTAGTTTTTGGACGTATTAACTCCAAACCAGAAAACTCAATACATACATTTAACACACTCCGCAAGCACAAAATACAAGTATATCTACACACCAAATCTCACATCAAATCTCCGTGTTAAAGCACTCCACACTTGCAATATGCACTAATAGGGCTGTTGCAATATTGCACTAATTAATGTTATGTATGATTAAATGGAAGCCATAATTCAGCGATGCAATGGACGTGATCACTGGCTAGCGAGGACTTGTCCTTAGGGAAACAGTTGATCCAGAGTGGAGTGGATCCATAGGTGGAGCAGCTTTCTACATAGTAATTATACTCATGAATATCATAATGAATCAGATTGATCTGCCCTGGAACCCAGAGCTCTCTCTCTCTCTCTCTCTCTCTCTCTCTCTCTCTCTCTCTCTCATCAAATGTCTGCCTTGCTACAGCTGCCACGGTAACTACAAAGGCTGTTATTATGAAGTGGAAACGTCTAGGAGCAACAACGGCTCAGCCTCGAAGCGGTAGACCACACACGCTCACAGAACGGGACCGCCGAGTGCCGAAGCGTATAGCAAGTAAAAACCATCTGTCCCCGGTTGCAACATTCACTACCGAGCTTCAAACTGCCTCTGGATGCAACGTAAGCACAATAAATGTTTGTTGGGAGCTTCATGAAATAGGTGTCCACGGCCGAGCAGCCACTCACAAGACTAAGATCACCATGTGCAATGCAAAGCTTCGGATGGAGTGGTGTAAAGCTCCCTGCCAATGGACTCTGGAGCAGTGGAAACGCGTTCTCTGGAGTGATGAATCACGCTTCACCATCTGGCAGTCCCACGGACAAATCTAGGTTTGGCGATGCCAGGAGAACGCTACCTGCCGAATGCAATAGTACCAACTGTAAAGTTTGGTGGAGGAGGAATAAGTGTCTGGGGCTGTTTTCATGTTTCGGGCTAGGCCCCTTAGTTCCAGTGAAGCGAAATCTTAACGCTACATTATACAATGACATTCTAGATGATTCTGCGCTTCCAACTTTGTGGCAACAGTTTGGGGAATGCACTTTCCTGTTTCAGCATGACAATGCCCCTTTGAACAAAGTGAGATTCATACAGAAATAGAAGAACTTGACTGGCCTGCACAGAGCCCTGACCTCAACCCCATCAAACAGCTTTTGGATGAATTGCAATGCCGACTGCGAGCCAGGCCTAATCGCCCAACACCAATGCCCAACCTCACTAATGCTCTTGTGGCTGAATGGAACCAAGTCACTGCAGCAATGTTCCAACAGCTAGTGGAAAGCCTTTCCAGAAGATTGGAGGCTGTTATAGCAGCAAAGGGGGACCAACTCAATATTAATGGCCGCGATTTTGGAATGAGATGTTCGACGAGCAGGTGTCCACATACTCTTGGTCGTTTCGTGTATCTCTTTACCCCCCCCCCCCCCTCTCTCTCTCTCTCTCTCTTACTATCTCTCTCGCTCCCTCTCTCTGTCCCACCGCTCTGTACAATTATCTGAATTCTATCAACAGCTTCAGAAGAGGTGGAATGGATGTAATCTGTTCATGAATGGACAGGAGAAAACAGGTTGTTTAATGGTATTAAATACAGAATCCTAATATGATTCCCAATCATCCCAACTCATTTGAATAATCTGATCAACTATTACTTTGCACAAACGTTGTGTCCGTAAAGTACAGGCCAGTCACAGTAAATTATACAAATATCTGTCCTAATAATATCTACTTAAACTACTAAAACATTTTATTTAGGTCAGACAGGAAAAAAATTAAGCATAACTGATATTTATGACTGAACTTTTCTAAAGGATTATAGAGTTACCCTCCGGTAACAGTTTGTGCTTTACAGCATTTTGCTACAGCAGACATATTATTCAAACATGGCTTTAAAACTGGAAATCACACTTTGATTCACAATTCTTTACCCCTCTCTCTCTCTCTCTCTCTCCTCTCTCTCTCTCTCTCTCTCTCTCTCTCTCTCTCTCTCTCCCTCTCTCTCTCTCTCTCTTCCTCTCTCTCTCCCTCTCTCTCTCTCTCTCTCTCTCTCTCTCTCTCTCTCTCCCTCTCTCTCTCTCTCTCTCTCTTCCTCTCTCTCTCTCTCTCTCTCTCTCTCTCTCTATGTCTCTATCTCTCTCTCTTCCTCTCTCTCTCTCTCTCTCTCTCTCTCCCTCTCTCTCTCTCCCCTCTCTATCCCTCTCTCTCTCTCTCTCTCTCTCCTCCCTCTCTCTCTCTCCCTCTTTCTCCCTCTCTATCTCTCCCTCTCTCTCCCTCTCTCTCCCTCTCTATCTCTCCCTCTCTCTCCCTCTCTATCTCTCCCTCTCTCTCCCTCTCTCTCCCTCTCTCTCTCTCTCTCCCTCCCTGTCTTCACTTCTATTATGATCCATAGGCCTGCTGCATGACTCCCTCATTCCACATTCATCGTACAAAGTATCTTAATAAATATCATAAACAGTAAAGATCCATTATATTCATCAACATGCATGGCCAGTATACAGTAATATAATATGAAGACAAATGGATTGACCTAACTAATTCACTTTGTGTAAGAACTTAGTTGACCTAACTAATTCACTCTGTATAAGAACTTAGTTGACCTAACTAATTCACTCTGTGTAAGAACTTAGTTGACCTAACTAATTCACTCTGTATAAAAACTTAGTTGACCTAACTAATTCACTCTGTGTAAGAACTTAGTTGACCTAACTAATTCACTCTGTATAAGAACTTAGTTGACCTAACTAATTTACTCTGTGTAAGAGCTTAGTTGACCTAACTATTTCACTCTGTGTAAGAACTTAGTTGACCTAACTAATTCACTCTGTGTAAGAACTTAGTTGACCTAACTAATTCACTCTGTATAAGAACTTAGTTGACCTAACTAATTCACTCTGTAAAAGAACTTAGTTGACCTAACTAATTCACTCTGTGTAATATATTAGTTGACCTAACTAATTCACTCTGTAAAAGAACTTAGTTGACCTAACTAATTCACTCTGTATAAAAACTTAGTTGACCTAACTAATTCACTCTGTCTAAGAACTTAGTTGACCTAACTAATTCACTCTGTGTAAGAACTTATTTGACCTAACTAATTCACTCTGTATAAAAACTTAGTTGACCTAACTAATTCACTCTGTAAAAGAACTTAGTTGACCTAACTAATTCATTCTGTGTAATATATTAGTTGACCTAACTAATTCACTCTGTAAAATAACTTAGTTGACCTAACTAATTCACTCTGTATAAAAACTTAGTTGACCTAACTAATTCACTCTGTAAAATAACTTAGTTGACCTAACTAATTCACTCTGTGTAATATCTTAGTTGACCTAACTAATTCACTCTGTGTAATATCTTAGTTGACCTAACTAATTCACTCTGTGTACGAATTTAGTTGGGCTACCTAAACAACTCTGTTCGGAAGCTAATTGAATCTAACAGGATTCGTTGTTTTGTCAAGTTGACCCTGTGAATAGGTCGTCACGAGTTACCACAGCCACCTATTTCTAGCATGTATCTTCTTATTAAAATCGGACTTTAAGCTTTCCCCACACTGCTAACCAGAGGCCTTAAATAAAGACCACAGATATAGCAATTTTTTTTGACTTTGTGGTTGTGCTATCTAGTGTAAACCCTGCGACAACGACAGCTGATGAGTAAGAGTTAGAGAACACCAACACAACAATCAGTCTACCAGCGTTGGTTGCACAGACAGAAACCCTTAAAGTCGACCCTGTAAACGGCATGAAGATTTATTTGGCAACATTCCTTGCTAACGTTTGGTCTGATTAGCCTTTTTTTCGTGTGCGTGATTATGTTTACATCTGAGACATCTAATGAGACATCTTGGACGAGTGTATCTGGGTTCCAGAAACACCTTTTTTTTAAACCAAGTCTGCCAGTAATACAGTTACACTGCCACAAATAAAACGTACATTTGAACTTTAACTTCAGTGAGAACGAAATGACAGAGCTTCTTATGGCTGCAAAACAAAAAACAGAGATCCGATTCAAGATTCCTGGTTTGGATGCTCAACACATACAAGATATGTTCATATTTGGCGTGACAATGACCTTTTACTAAATCATTAACTCATTTCACTGGTTAAAACCTCATAAGGATTGCCCCCCTTTTTTTTCAACTAAAATGGCATACCCAAATCTAACTGCCTGTTGCTCAAGCCCTGAAGCAAGGATATGCATATTCTTGCTACCATTTGAAAGGAAACACTTTGAAGTTTGTGGAAATGTGAAAGAAATGTAGGAGTATATAACACAATATATCTGGTAAAAGATTTTAAAAAATTAAAAAACAACTTTTGAATATTTTTGGTACGAACAACATTGAAATGCAAGAGAAAGGCCATAATCTATTATTCCAACCCAGGTGCATTTTGATTTTGGCCACTAGATGGCAGCAGTGTATGTGAAAAGTTCTAGACTGATCCAATGAACCATAGAATTTCTGTTAAAAATTCTGTATCAAGACTGCCCAAATGTGCCTAATTTGTTCATTAAAACCTCTAGTGACTACCCATCAGGCATGCAGGAGCGTAATCATCGACTGACATATTCCTATTCATGAAAATCACAAATAAAATACACTGAGACACATCTTAGCATTTTGTTAATCACCCTGTCATCTCAGATTCTCAAAATATGCTTTACAGCCAAAGCTAGACAAGCATTTGTGTAAGTTTATCGATAGCCTAGCATAGCATTTTGTCCAGCTAGCAGCAGGTAACTTGGTCACAGAAATCAGAAAAGCAATCAAATTAAATCGTTTACCTTTGATGAGCTTTGGATGTTTTCACTCACGAGACTCCCAGTTACATAGCAAATCTTCCTTTTTTACAAAAATATTATTTTTGTCGGCGAAATAGCTCCGTTTGATCTTCACGTTTGGCTGAGAAATCGCCCGTAAATTGCAGTCACGAAAATGCAGAAAAATATTCCAAATGAGTTCCATAATATCGACAGAAACATGGCAAACGTTGTTTATAATCAATCATCAAGGTGTTTTTCAAATATCTATTTGATAATATATCCGCCGGGACAATTAGTTTTTCAGTAGGACCGATTGGAATAATGGCTACCTCTGTATTTTACGCAAGAATCTCTCTGGGAGCCATCAGGTGACCACTTGCGCAATGTAGCCGCTTCCGGGTATTCTTCAACATAAATGCGTAAAATTACGTCACAATGCTGTAGACACCTTCGGGAATATGGAGAAAGAGTAATCTGGTTGATAGCCCATTCACTGCTCTATAGGGACGCATTGGAACGCAGCGCTTTCAAAACATGAGGCACTTCCGGATTGGATTTTTCTCAGGCTTTCGCCTGCAACATCAATTCTGTTATACTCAAAGACAATATTTTTACAGTTTTGGAAACTTTAGAGTGTTTTCTATCCTAAGTCAATTATATGCATATTCTAGCATCTTGTCCTGACAAAATATCCCATTTACTATGGGATCCAAAAATGAAAATACTGCCCCCTAGTCACAAAAGGTTGATAACTTTTCATGTTCAAAACTGTGCACTCTCCTCAAACAATGGCATGTTATTATTTCACTGTAATAGCTACTGTAAATTGGACAGTGCAGTCAGATTAACAAGAATTCAAGCTTTCTGACAATATCAGATATGTCTATGTGCTGGGAAATGTTCTTGTTACTTACAACCTCATGCTAATCACATTAGCCCACGTTAGCTCAACCATCCCACCAGTCCTGAAGACGTTTTTTAACTAGGGAAGTCAGTTAAGAAACAAATGCTTATTTACAATGATGGCCTACCCCTGCTAGGTAAAGCTCGGTCTTATCTCAGCTCATTGGTCACGATAACAACACCTACCCGTAGCACGCGCTCCAGCAGGTATATTTCACTGGTCATCCCCAAAGCCAACACCTTTTTTGACCGCCTTTCCTTCCAGTTCTCTGCTGACAATGACTGGAACGAATTTCAAAAATTGCTGAAGCTGGAGACTTATATCTCCCTCACTAACTTTAAGCATCAGCTATCTGAGCAGCTCACCGATCGCTGCAGCTGTACATAGTCAATCTGTAAATAGCCCATCCAATCTACCTACCTCATCCGCATATTGTTTTTATTTACTTTTTTGCTCTTTTGCACAGCAGTATCTCTACTTGCATATCATCATCTGCACATCTATCAATCTAGTGTTAATTTGCTAAATTGTAATTACTTTGCTACTGTGGCCTATTTATTGCCTTACCTCCTTACTCCATTTGCACAGACTGTATATAGATTTTCTATTGTTATTGACTGTATGTTTGTTTATCCCATGGGTAACTCTGTGTTGTTGTTTTTTGTCACACTGCTTTGCTTTATCTTGGACAGGTCGCAGTTGTAAATGAGAACTGGCTCTCAACTGGCCGTAGCTGGTTTAAATAAAGGTGAAATAAAAAAATATGTTTTTTTTTAAACGACCAAACCCGGACGACGCTGGGCCAATTGTGTGCCGCCTTATGGGACTCCCAATTACAGCCGGTTGTGATACAGCCGGGAATTGAATCAGGGTCTGTAGTGACGCCTTTAGCACTGAGATGCAGTGCCTTAGACTGCTGGTGCCATTTCAGACAGTCTGGGTCGGTATTGTTATTTCTCAAACTGGAGTTCTGCCTGTCAAGGTGGATATCTCATCAGAGGAGTGATTTGATTTGAATCTTTTACAGAAACTGTTGACCTTTACCAGGCGAGAGTCTCCGTCTGATACAAACAGACAAGCAGAGAATGACGAGTGGAGAAGAAAAGCATTATGGGACATTTTTAGACATTTTGTTTTTGCCATTCCCCTGCTCCTGGTGATAGCCTGGTCATAGCCTGGTCATAGTCTGGACATAGCCTGGTCATAGCCTGGACATAGCCTGGTCATAGCCTGGTCATAGCCTGGTCATAGCCTGGACATAGCCTGGTCATAGCCTGGACATAGCCTGGTCATAGCCTGGTCATAGCCTGGTCATAGCCTGGACATAGCCTGGACATAGCCTGGACATAGCCTGGTCATAGCCTGGTCATAGCCTGGTCATAGCCTGGACATAGCCTGGACATAGCCTGGTCATAGCCTGGTCAGAGAACTGTTTGTGCCGACTTGCCTACGCCTAAGGTCATTGCAATGACATGGCACGACAACTACCATAGGAGTAAGCTATTACAAACTTCCCAAATCCTTTTTTAAATCTCAAATACTGCATTGCAGGAATGTTCTCATGCAACAGGTTGATCAAATTAAGATCCTACATCTACATAGAGCTAAATTAGATCTGATCTGGGACCAGGCAAAATGAGAACTTGGTATTAGAGACTGATTTAAATCAATCTGGCACGAATGACCATGAAAAAAGCGACAACCTACTAGTCACTGAACTCTGGAAAACAAGATGGAAGTTTAGACTAAGGACAATATATAAAATGTCTGTGTTGACAAAAGCATGGATTCATTCATGACTAAAAAGATCAGGGATCACTGATGTCGTTCTAAAATCCATTTTTCAAAGATGTGTAACTTTC
Organism: Oncorhynchus nerka; assembly: GCF_034236695.1. NCBI lineage: Eukaryota > Metazoa > Chordata > Actinopteri > Salmoniformes > Salmonidae > Oncorhynchus > Oncorhynchus nerka. The sequence goes on from NC_088411.1 coordinate 42,568,808, forward strand.
AAAATACAGACATACAGCCGGTATGAGGCGTTTTGAATCATATGATGCAGTATTAATATATTATTAGTATTAATCATACCGTCTAAACAACCGTATTTATAAAGTTATATATCTTGAAAACTTGATTGCTGACATGCAAAACATTTAGGGAATATATCAACAATGGGCTAATGAAACCAAAAGATAGGTCTTTAGGTGGAGTTTTCCTTTAACCCAGTTTAGTTTTAACTAATATAAATCTTATCATTTTCAAGCTTTTCTCTGGCTTAAATCCAGATGTGGATTAAACACTTTATAGACGTTAATAATACAAATGTAAAGACTCATTCTGCCACCAGGAATCCATTTGATTTTTTTTTTTTCGCGGAGTATCATATTATATATTTGAGGGTCGGTCGGGTGGAAAATAACATCATGACGTCTTAATCTTCACTCTAGACGAGTCGACTCGGACCTTCACATTAAATTGAAGTGGGCTGACTGATCCCGCTGATCTGGAGTCAGAATTCGTCCCAACTGGCCTCCTTTTCCCTACATAGCGCAATTCCTTGAACGGAGCACTATGGGCACTGGTGCACTATATAGGGAATTGGGTGCCATTTGGGACGTGGGAATCAATAATTATCATGATCAGCCTGCTAAAAGGCCTGAGGTGTCAATCTCCTCAAGTTGAACTTCAGCTCCTCTATCAGCATGGGAAACCTTGACACATCGGCATGAGGGGAAAATCACTTGACCGCGCGAACATATGCACACACACACGCACACACACTCTCTCTCTCTCTCTCTCTCTCTCTCTCTCTCTCTCTCTCTCTCTCTCTCTCTCTCTCTCTCTCAGTAGGATCACTGGTGATGACACAGTGTCAGCATAATCAATGAAACGTTGTATTATTAGTTTTCTCTGTCCGAACCATTAGAGAGTATTGATCTCTCTCAGGCTGAAGAGTGAGGAGAGAATGCATTAGGTAATCACTTTTATGGGCGTTGTACTGCCAGAAGAAATGAGAGGAAATAAAACAGTGAATCAAAATATGGTCAGAAAGAGAAGGTGCCTGGAGGCTCGAGTCACGTCTGGCACAGCGCTTTTATTTTCCTCATGAGTCAGTCAGAGTCTGTGTCCCAAATGGCAGTATATAGTGCAGAGTTCTCCGTTCTAAAGGGTTTGGCACTATGTAAGGGACATGGTACTACTGTTGACCAGCAGAGTTCTCCATTCTAAAGGGTTTGGCACTATGTAAGGGACATGGTACTACTGTTGACCAGCAGAGTTCTCCGTTCTAAAGGGTTTGGCACTATGTAAGGGACTAGTGTTGACCTGCAGAGTTCTCCATTCTAAAGGCAGGCTCAGGGACAGGCAGGTTCAGGGACAGGCAGGCTCAGGGACAGGCAGGCTCAAGGTCAGGCAGGCTCAGGGTCAGGCAGGCTCAGGGACAGGCAGGCTCATGGACAGGCATGCTCAGGGACAGGCATGCTCGAGCAGAATGGTCAAGCGGGCGGTTCTGGACAGGCAAGGGTAGAAAACCAGGAGGCTGGGAAAAGACAGGAGTTGACAGGACGGACGCTGGTCAGCTTGACGAACTGACAACAGACAAACAGAAAACACAGGTATAAATACACAGGGGATAATGGGGAAGATGGGCGACACCTGGAGAGGGGTGGAGACAAGCACACTGATTGGTGAAACAGATCAGGGCTTGACAATGGCTGTGGTTATTAGTGTTGCAGTTCGCTTTAAACACAGCTGTCAGATAGGAGTAAATCGTAGAGACAGTTGTTAGATAGGAGTATATCTTTAGACACAGCGGTTAGATAGTAGTACATCTTTAGAGACAGTTGTTAGATAGTAGTACATCTTTAGAGACATCTGTTAGATAGGAGTACATCTTTAGAGACAGTTGTTAGATAGGAGTACATCTTTAGAGACAGCTGTTAGATAGGAGTAAATCTTAGAGACAGCTGTTAGATAGGAGACAGATGTTAGATAGGAGTACATCTTTAGAGACATCTGTAAGATGTAGATCTTAGAGACAGCTGTTACAGTACATTTAGAGACAGTTGTTAGATAGGAGTACATCTTAGAGACAGCTGTTAGATAGCAGTAAATCTTAGAGACAGCTGTTAGATAGCAGTGCATCTAGAGACAGTTGTTAGATAGGAGTATATCTTTGGAGACAGCTGTTAGATAGCAGTAAATCTTAGAGACAGCTGTTAGATAGGAGTATATCTTTAGAGACAGCTGTTAGATAGGAGTAAATCTTTAGAGACAGCTGTTAGATAGTAGTACATATTTAGAGACAGTTGTTAGATAGGAGTACATCTTAGAGACAGCTGTTAGATAGTAGTACATCTTTAGAGACATCTGTTAGATAGGAGTACATCTTAGAGACAGTTGTTAGATAGGAGTAAATCTTGGAGACAGTTGTTAGATAGGAGTAAATCTTTAGAGACAGATGTTAGATAGGAGTACATCTTTAGAGACATCTGTAAGATAGGAGTACATCTTAGAGACAGCTGTTAGATAGCAGTACATCTTAGAGACAGCTGTTAGATAGGAGTAAATCTTAGAGACAGCTGTTAGATAGGAGTACATCTTTAGAGACAGTTGTTAGATAGGAGTACATCTTAGAGACAGCTGTTAGATAGCAGTAAATCTTAGAGACAGCTGTTAGATAGCAGTACATCTAGATACAGTTGTTAGATAGGAGTATATCTTTAGAGACAGCTGTTAGATAGCAGTAAATCTTAGAGACAGCTGTTAGATAGGAGTATATCTTTAGAGACAGCTGTTAGATAGAAGTAAATCTTTAGAGACAGCTGTTAGATAGGAGTACATCTTTTGAGACAGATGTTAGATAGGAGTACATCTTTAGAGACAGATGTTAGATAGGAGTACATCTTTAGAGACAGCTGTCAGATAGGAGTAAATCGTAGAGACAGCTTTTAGATAGTAGTACATCTTTAGAGACAGTTGTTAGACAGTAGTACATCTTTAGAGACAGCTGTTAGATAGGAGTACAACTTGCAGTATTTAATATAACATGAAATACCCTGTATTTCATAGGACATTAGTGCTGCGTTAATGTTATTTATTAGAAATTTATTCAACCTTTTATTTAAGTAGGAATTTTATTTTTTATTTAACCTTTTTTAAAGTTTCTCTATAGCTACATCTATCTTTTGAGACGGCGCTCTTAGACGAGTAGACGTCTCAGAAATCCACGTCAAGGTAAAGGTCAGTATGATAACCCACTGAAAACTCACTGAGCATGTACTTGAAAGCAAGGAAACACTTGCCAAAGGTGGTGGGTTTGATTCCCGCTGAGGCCGCCCATATGTAAAGAGTAAATCCCCTTGGATTAAACACCTGATAAATGCTAAATATGACTATTTATGAGGTCAGAATGATATCCTATCTTGAACCAAGCAATGAAACAACTCCTTAGCTTTACTAGCAGCATGTTATTTCTCACCACAAACATTTCACACTATATCACACTATATCATACTATATCATACTATACATTACACGATATCACACTATATCATACTATATCACACTATATCACACTATATCACACTATATCACACTATATCACACTATGTCACACTATATCACACTATATCATACTATGTCACACGATATCACACTATATCACACTATATCATACTATATCACACTATATCACACTATATCATACTATATCACACTATATCATACTATACCACACTATATCACACTAGAAAACCTATCCCCTCCATCTACACTACACCATGGTCTCTATCCCCTCGATCTATCGACTTTGGTATAAAAATGTATTTCCTGTAGTTCCTGACATGTATCGATCAGTACTGATCACCAGAGAGTTATCACACTATATCATACTATATCATACAATATCACACTATATCATACTATGTCATACTATATAATACTATATCACACTATATCACACTATATCACACTATATAATACTATATCATACTATATCGTACTATATCACACTATATAATACTATATCATACTATATCATACTATATCACACTATATCACACTATATCATACTATACTATATCACACTATATCACACTATATCACACTATATCATACTATATCACACTATATCATACTATATCACACTATATCATACTATATCATACTATATCACACTATATCACACTATACACTATACTATACTCACACTATATCACACTATATCACACTATATCATACTATATCATACTATATCACACTATATACTATATCACACTATATAATACTATATCTCACTATATCACACTATTTCATACTATATCCACACTATCATACTATATCACACTATATCACACTATATAATACTATATCATACTATATCACACTATATCACACTATATCACACTATATCACACTATATAATACTATATCATACTATATCATACTATATCACACTATATCACACTATATCACACTATATCACACTATATAATACTATATCTCACTATATAATACTATATCACACTATATCACACTATATCATACTATATCATACTATATCACACTATATCACACTATATAATACTATATCTCACTATATCATACTATATCATACTATATCACACTATATCACACTATATAATACTATATCTCACTATATCACACTATATAATACTATATCTCACTATATCACACTATTCACACTCATTATATCCACATATCATATATCCATACTATCATACTATATCCACACTATAGCATACTATCTATCTTTTTGAACTCACTGTCACAGCATCACTATATCATACTATATCATACTATATCATACTATATCACACTATGTCACACTATATCACACTATATCACACTATATAATACTATATCATACTATATCACACTATATAATACTATATCATACTATATCACACTATATAATACTATATCATACTATATCACACTATTTCATACTATATCCACACTATCATACTATGTCACACTATATCATACTATATTACACTATATCATACTATATCATACTATTTCATACTATATCACACTATATCACACTACATCACACTATATCATAATACACATTACACTATATGATACTATATCCACACTATATCACACTATATCATACTATATCCACACTATATCACACTATATCATACTATATCACACTATATCATACTATATCCACACTATATCACACTATATCACACTATATCACACTATATCACACTATATCACACTATATCACACTATATCCACACTATATCACACTATATCAAACTATATCACACTATATCACACTATATCACACTATATCACACTATTTCACACTATATCACACTATATCACACTATATCACACTATATCATACTATATCACACTATATCACACTATATCACACTATTTCACACTATATCACACTATATCATACTATATCACACTATATCACACTAGAAAACCTATCCCCTCCATCTACACTACACCATGGTCCCTATCCCCTCCATCTATCGACGTTGGAATAAAAATGTATTTCCTGTAGTTCCTGACATGTATCGATCAGTACTGATCACCAGAGAGTTACTTTATTGAATTAGGTGATCTATCTTAGGAGACGGGCTCTTAAATGTGCAGAGCTGTCAGAGATGCTTGTCATTAGTCAAAGATATATGTCAGAATGATATCGCCATTGGAAGTCAGTGAAAACGCAGTAGTCCGTGCGCTGAAACAGCTCGACAGGACAGGAATGGGTTTTCCGTTGTTAAAGTATTACCTTATTTTTTTCTCAGCGACACACTACGAAACGAGGCTTCCTCAAGGGTACTTTGGGAAGGATGATGGTTCTACGTTGGAACTATACCACAGGAGGCTCCTGATTGGAGGACAACTCATAACAATGGCCAGAACGGCGCTAACGGAATGCCATGTGTTTGATGTTTTTGATACCCTTCCTACCTATTTTGCTCCAGATATTACCATGAGCCCCGTCCTCCCTAATTAAGAGTGCCAACCAACCTCCTGTGAGGTTACTAACTCACAGAACCCGTTGAACCTCTTCAATGTTCTGCAGTTCAAAAGAAAAGGGTTCATTACACTTTTTTACTGATAATTAAAACGTTTGGGGCGTAGACTCGAAATATCTTATGGCGTAGTTTTGTTCTCAGCTCTTCTTGTGCAACCTTGAGGGAGAGTGTCATTCCAGTTGATCTAATCTGTTGTGTTATTCTATGACTTGTTCTGTACAGTATAATGTATGACGTAAGGCCTTGTGTCAAATGAGAACAGTCACCAGTTCTCTTCTTGTCAGGGCCCCCAGCAGCTGTTCCAGAGCTAGCACATTTTGATTGTAAAGAACCATACAGAAAGTGTTGTAACCATAGTGGAAACATGTTTTTTTTTGTATGGTGCTGAATAGATACAGTTTTAAAATAATAATTTATAGAACATTAGGGGAAGGTTATTAATAGAACATTAGGGGAAGGTTATTAATAGAACATTAGGGAAAGGTTATTTATAGAACATTAGGGAAAGGTTATTTATAGAACATTAGGGAAAGGTTATTTATAGAACATTAGGGAAAGGTTATTTATAGAACATTGGGGAAAGGTTATTGTCACGAATATTACTGAAGGTGACTCCCCTTCTTGTTCGGGTGGCGCTCGGCGGTCGTCGTCGCCGGTCTACTAGCTATCGCCGATCCGTTGTTCTGTGTTCCTTTGGTTTTGTCTGATTGGTATCACCTGTTTCTTGTTTGGTTGTTAGGGTAGGGTTATATATAGTTTGATCAGCCCGCTTCTGTTTCGTGCGGGCTTGTTAGTCTGTTTTGTTGTTTGAGTGTATTTTGTTTGTATTTGGGTTTCACGCTGTCCGTTTATATTTCTGATCATTTGTTTTCCTACTTTTGTTCATGTTATGTTTCCGGGATATTAAAGCGTGTTTTTTCCCACATCTTTTGCTCTCTGCGCCTGACTCCACACCTCCTCACTCATTTATCTTAACAGAAGCCCGCACCTCGATATAGAGTCAGCAGGAGCAGCGACCACTCCTCTTCCTACTATGGAGGAGAGAGTCCTTCATCACACGTCTATCCTCCATCGCCTAGGATCAGCGATGGATCAGATGATGGAGAGGATGGATCGTTGGGAGAGGAATGGTCTCTCTACTACCCCACCGACCTCCCATCAGCAACTCTACCATCTCCCCCATCTGGATCCGGTTCCAGCGCTCTGCGCATTACGCCTCCGAGGGAGTACGATGGAGCAGCGACGGGGTGCCAGGGATTCCTGCTGCAATTAGACCTCTACCTGGCCACCGTTCGGCCGGCTCCTTCGGAAGAGGAGAGAGTGTGGGTTCTCATCACATGCCTTACCGGTAGAGCCCTGGAGTGGGCTAATGCGGTCTGGAACGGGCCCGACTCAGCGAAGGACAATTACCCGGAGTTCACCCGCCGTTTCAGGGCCGTGTTCGATCACCCTCCAGAAGGTCGAGCGGCGGGTGAGAGATTGTTCCATCTCAGACAGGGGACGAGGAGCGAGCAGGACTTCGCGCTGGAGTTCTGGACCTTGGCCGCTGGAGCAGGGTGGAACGACAGGGCCCTGATAGACCATTACAGATGTAGCCTGAGAGAGGACGTCCGTAGGGAGCTGGCCTGTCGGGATACTACACTTAGCCTGGATGGACTGATAGACCTGTCGATCCGGTTGGACCATCTGCTAGCTGCTCGCGGACGTTCTGAAAGGGTCCTGTCAGTTCTACCTCCTGACCCTCCTGCTCCTATCCCGATGGAGCTAGGAGGGACCGCGTCTAGGGAGATCGGAGGAGGAAGCTCCTCCTGTACCAGTTGTGGCCGGAGAGGGCACACGTCTGGTCGGTGCTGGAGGAATTCATCTGGGAATCGAGAAGGCAGGCAGAACACTCATCGGTCACCCCAGGTGAGTAAGCACCACACTCTCCCAGAGTTTCCTGTTGGTCACATGTTCCTATTAATTTGTTTCCTTAATTATTCTCCTTCTCTCCAGCATAAGGCACTGGTAGATTCAGGCGCAGCTGGAAACTTTACAGATCGCGGACTCGCTCAGAGGTTGAGGATTCCGTTAGTAAAAGTAGACCCCCCTTTTGCCGTGCACTCTTTAGATAGTCGACCATTAGGGTCAGGGCTGGTGAGGAAAGCCACAATTTCGTTGGAGATGATTACGCAGGGGAATCACAAGGAGCAAATTAGTTTGTTCCTTATCGATTCACCTGCGTTTCCAGTGGTACTGGGGATTCCCTGGCTAGCTATTCATAATCCTACGATTTCGTGGAAACAGGGAACTCTACAGGGGTGGTCTGATGAGTGTTCAGGCAGGTGTGTAGGGGTTTCCATCGGTGCGACAACGGTAGAGAGTCCAGACCAGGTTTCCACCGTGCGCATTCCACCTGAGTATAACGATTTGGCTATCGCTTTCAGTAAAAAGAAGGCGACCCAATTACCACCCCATAGGCAGGGGGATTGCGTGATAAACCTCCAGGGTAACGCTGCACTCCCCAGGAGTCATGTGTATCCTTAGTCCCAGGAGGAGACGGTGGCTATGGAAACTTATATCACCGAGGCTCTGGGACAGGGGTACATTCGGCCCTCCATGTCACCTGTCTCTTCGAGTTTCTTTTTTGTGAAGAAAAAAGATGGTGGTTTACGTCCGTGTATTGATTATAGAGGTCTAAATTCCATCACGGTGGGTTTTAGTTACCCACTACCTTTCATTGCTACGGCAGTGGAATCATTTCAATTTGTAAGTCCTTCTGGATAAGAGCGTCTGCTAAATGACTTAAATGTAAATTTCACGGAGCGCAGTTCTTCACTAAACTGGATCTCAGGAGTGCTTATAATCCGGTGCGTATTCGGGATGGAGATGAGTGGAAAACTGCATTTAGCACTACTTCTGGCCATTATGAGTACCTCGTCATGCCATACGGTTTAAAGAATGCTCCAGCTATATTTCAATCCTTCGTGGATGAGATTCTCAGAGACCTGCACGGACAGGGTGTAGTGGTGTATATTGACGATATTTTGATCTACTCCGCTACACGCACTGCGCATGTGTCTATGTTGCGCAAGGTTCTTAGACGACTGCTGGAGCATGACCTGTATGTGAAGGCGGAGAAATGTGAGTTTTCCAAACAATCAGTTTCCTTCCTGGGTTATCGCATTTCCAGCTCTGGGTTGGTAAGGGAGGGTGACCGCGTAAAGGCCGTGCGTAATTGGCCGACTCCGACCACGGTAAAGGAGGTGCAGCGGTTCTTGGGGTTTGCCAATTACTACCGGAGGTTCATCCGGGGTTTTGGTCAGGTAGCTGCCCCTATTACCTCACTGCTGAAGGGGGGGCCGGTTTGTTTACAGTGGTCAGCAGAGGCGAACTGAGTTTTTCATAAGTTGAAGGCGATGTTTACTGAGGCACCGGTGTTGGCGCATCCGGACCCTTCTTTGGCGTTTATAGTAGAGGTGGACGCATCCGAGGCTGGGGTTGGAGCGGTGCTCTCACAGCGTTCGGGTGCGCCACCGAAGCTCCGCCCCTGTGCCTTTTTTTCGAAGAAACTCTGGCCAGCGGAGCGGAATTATGATGTGGGGGATAGGGAGTTGTTGGCTATGGTTAAGGCCCTGAAGGTGTGGAGACACTGGCTTGAGGGGGCTAAGCACCCTTTCCTTATCTGGACTGACCACCGTAACCTGGAGTATATCCGATCAGCTAGGAGACTGAATTCTCGTCAGGCAAGGTGGGCCATGTTTTTCACCAGATTTCGTTTCACTATCTCGTATAGACCAGGTTCCCTCAACACTAATGCCGACGCGCTGTCAAGACTCTATGACACTGAGGACAGGTCCATCGATCCTACTCCCATCATTCCGGCAGCTAAGCTGGTGGCACCAGTAGTATGGGATGTGGACGCGGACATCGAGCGGGCGCTAAGGGAGGAACCTGCGCCTCCATAGTATCCGGAGGGTCGTTGGCTGTTCGTGATCAATTGATTCGATGGGCTCATTTTCTACCCTCGTCGGGTCACCCAGGTATTTTTAGGACAGTGCGAGGTCTTGAGAGGAAGTACTGGTGGCCAACTTTGAGGAGGGATGTGCGATTCTATGTTTCCTCCTGTTCGGTGTGCGCCCAGAGTAAGGCTCCTAGACACCTGCCAAGAGGTAAATTACAACCTCTTCCCGTTCCACAACGGCCGTGGACCCATCTATCGGTGGATTTTCTTTCTGACCTTCCCCCCTCTCAGGGTAACACAACGATCCTGGTCGTTGTGGATCGGTTCTCTAAGTCCTGCCGTCTTATCCCATTGCCCGGTCTCCCTACGGCCCTACAGACTGCGGAAGCTCTTTTCACCCATGTCTTCCGGCACTACGGGGTGCCCGAGGATATAGTTTCTGATCGGGGCCCCCAGTTTATCTCCCGTGTTTGGAGGGCATTTATGGAACGTCTGGGGGTCTCGGTCAGCCTGACCTCAGGGTATCACTCGGAGAGTAATGGGCAGGTGGAGAGAGTGAGCCAGGAGGTGGGTAGGTTTCTGCGGTCGTATTGCCAGGACCGGCCAGGGGAGTGGGCGAGATATATTCCCTGGGCAGAAATAGCCCAGAACTCACTAAGCCACTCCTCTACCAACATGTCACCATTTGAGTGCGTGTTGGGGTACCAGCCAGTCCTGGCACCGTGGCATCAGAGCCAGACTGAGGCTCCTGCGGTGGAGGAGTGGGTGCAGCGCTCTAAGGAGACCTGGAGGGCTGTCCAAGAGTCATTACGCCAAGCGAGTATAAGACAGAAGAAGAGCGCTGACCGTCACCGCAGTGAAGCCCCCGTGTTTGCACCTGGGGACAGGGTCTGGCTCTCGACCCGAAACCTGCCCCTCCGCTTGCCCTGCCGGAAGCTGGGTCCGCAGTGTATAGGGCCATTTAAAGTCCTGAGGAGAATAAACAAGTTTTGTTATCGATTATTACTTATTTTGTATTATCGTATTAACCCCTCGTTTCATGTGTCTCTTCTCAGGCCGGTGGTAGCTGGTCCCATGCAGGAAGGTGAGGTTCCGGAGATTCCTCCGCCCCCTCTGGACATCGAGGGGTCCCCGGCGTACAAGATACGAGCTATTCTGGACTCCGGGTGAGGGGCTTGCAGTACCTCGTTGACTGGGAGGGGTACGGTCCGGAGGAGAGGTGCTGGGTTCCGGTGAGGGATATTCTAGATCCATCTATGTTGAGTGAGTTCCATCGCCTCCGTCCGGATCGCCCAGCGCCTCGGCCCCCGGGTCGTCCCCGAGGCCAGCGTCGGCGCGCTGCGGGAGCTGCGCGTCAGGGGGGGGTACTGTCACGAATATTACCGAAGGTGACTCCCCTTCTTGTTCGGGTGACGCTCGGCGGTCGTCGTCTCCGGTCTACTAGCTATCGCCGATCCGTTGTTCTGTGTTCCTTTGGTTTTGTCTGATTGGTATCACCTGTTTCTTGTTTGGTTGTTAGGGTAGTTTGTTCAGCCCGCTTCTGTTTCGTGCGGGCTTGTTAGTCTGTTTTGTTGTTTGAGTTTATTTTGTTTGTATTTGGGTTTCACACTGTCCGTTTATATTTCTGATCATTTGTTTTCCTACTTTTGTTCATGTTATGTTTCCGGGACATTAAAGCGTGTTTTTTCCCACATCTTTTGCTCTCTGCGCCTGACTCCACACCTCCTCACTCATTTATCGTAACAGTTATTTATAGAACATTAGGGAAAGGTTATTTATAGAACATTAGGGAAAGGTTATTTATAGAACATTAGGGAAAGGTTATTTATAGAACATTAGGGAAAGGTTAGTAATAGAACATTAGGGAAAGGTTATTTATAGAACATTAGGGAAAGGTTATTTATAGAACATTAGGGAAAGGTTATTTATAGAACATTAGGGAAAGGTTATTTATAGAACATTAGGGAAAGGTTATTTATAGAACATTAGGGAAAGGTTATTTATAGAACATTAGGGAAAGGTTATTTATAGAACATTAGGGAAAGGTTATTTATAGAACATTAGGGAAAGGTTATTTATATTAGTTATTTATAGAACATTAGGGAAAGGTTATTAATAGAACATTAGGGAAAGGTTATTTATAGAACATTAGGGAAAGGTTATTTATAGAACATTAGGGAAAGGTTATTTATAGAACATTAGGGAAAGGTTATTTATAGAACATTAGGGAAAGGTTATTTATAGAACATTAGGGAAAGGTTATTTATAGAACATTAGGGAAAGGTTATTAATAGAACATTAGGAAAAGGTTATTTATAGAACATTAGGGAAAGGTTATTTATAGAACATTAGGGAAAGGTTATTTATAGAACATTAGGGAAAGGTTATTTATAGAACATTAGGGAAAGGTTATTAATAGAACATTAGGGAAAGGTTATTTATAGAACATTAGGGAAAGGTTATTTATAGACCATTAGGGAAAGGTTATTTATAGAACATTAGGGAAAGGTTATTTATAGAACATTAGGGAAGGGTTATTTATAGAACATTAGGGAAAGGTTATTTATAGAACATTAGGGAAAGGTTATTTATAGAACATGTTTCATTTAGAACCACATGAGTGGCTGGGCATTTAGAAATAACCGATCATAGGTTATCACATAACCTATCATCTTTTTTTAAACCCACCTGAGAACTTAAAAAATATATTCTTGTCTATACATCGTTTGTAATGTCTACTTCTGAGTATATTGAATCCATGCTGTTGTTTTTTTGTCGCTAATGTCTTTTTGTAAGTAATCCGTCTTCGTCTGGACACATTGCTCCTAATTGTTCCACGAATATCGATCCAGTGTTCTAATCTAGTTCATAGGTTGTTCCTAAGTACAATATATTGCATCCATGATCTGGTTTCTAATGTGTAGTTATATGAGGCTGCATTGTTTCTTGACCGTACATTGTTCCTATAACACTAAGCCTATCGGTTTCCTCTTTCAGAGGACACAGTGGCCTCCTGTAGTTCTCCTTCTTTAGTTACTCTGCTGAAGACACAATAAAGCTTGATGCTGTACCTGCCAACTGTATTTATGTACCTGAACAGCTACCTGCTGTACCTGTAGTCTATGTACCTGAACAGCTACCCTACTGTACCTGTATTTATGTACCTGAACAGCTACCTGCTGTACCTGTATTTATGTACCTGAACAGCTACCCTACTGTACCTGTAGTCTATGTACCTGACCAGCTACCCTGCTGTAGCTACACACACACACACACACACACACACACACACACACACACACACACACACACACACACACACACACACACACACACACACACACACACACACACACACACACACACACATTGCTACCATGTTATGGCTGTCACCTGCAACAGTGGGCCTGTATGGCCCAGTTTACACAAATGTGGCACTAGCAACGCCAAGGATATACTGTAGGTTCAATTCTCACCACAGGGATCACATACACATCCTAAACACACACAGGGAGAGAAATAAAGCCTCCAAGCTACCAGGAGAGCAGCCTGGCCCAGTAACCTGAGTAAATAGCAGTGGACCCTGGGTCCAAGGTTTTGGGCTCCAGCCCCTGGCCCTGGAGTCCCCCAGTCTGTTTGCAGATGGAAATCTGTGCTGACCAATCATAGCAGAAAGAGGAGATCTCTCTCTCTCTCTCTCTCTCTCTCTCTCTCTCACTCTCTCTCTGTTCAATTTAAGGGCTTTACTGGTATGAGAAACATAAGATAATTTTGCCAAAGCAAGTGAAGTAGGTAATAAACAAAAGTGAAATAAACAATACAAATTAACATTATAGTACAAAAATGTACAAATAAATAAGCATTTAATATGGGTTGATTTACAATTGTGTTTGTTCTTGACTGGTTGCATTTTTCTTGCGGAAAGGTCACAAATCTTGCTGCTGTGATGGCACACTGTGGTATTTCACCCAATAGATATGGGAGATTATCAAAATTGGTTGTGTTTTCAAATTCTGTATGGGTCTGTGTAATCTGAGGGAAATATGTGTCTCTAATATGGTCATACATTGGGCAGGAGGTTAGGAAGTGCAGCTCAGTTTCCACCTCATTTTGTGGGCAGTGTGCACATAGCCTGTCTTCTCTTGAGAGCCAGGTTTGCCAACAGTGGCCTTTCTCAATAGCAAGGCTATGCTCACTGAGTCTGTACATAGTCAAAGCTTTCCTTAAGTTTGGGTCTAGTTTGTAAATTCTTTCCAATGTGACAAGTAATTATATTTTGTTTTCTCATGAATCGGTTGGGTCTAATTGTGTTGCTGTCCTGGCTCTGTCTGTTTGTGTTTGTGAACAGAGCCCCAGGACCAGCTTGCTTAGGGGACTCTTCTCCAGGTTCATCTCTCTGTAGGTGATGGCTTTGTGTAACGGTTTTCTTCCGGTGAAGGAGAGGCGGACCAAAATTCAGCGTGGTTTCTATTCATGGTTCTTTAATAAAGACTCTACACATGAACAGACTAACAAAACAAGAAACGTGAAAACGTAAAACAGCCCTATCTGGTGCAAACACAGAGACAGGATCAATCACCCAACACCCAAACAGGCTACCTAAATATGGTTCCCAATCAGAGACAATGACTAACACCTGCCTCTGATTGAGAATCATATCAGGCCAAACATAGAAATAGACAAACTAGACATGTAACATAGAATGCCCACTCAGATCACACCCTGACCAAACAAAACATATAAACATACAAAGCAAACTATGGTCAGGGTGTGACAGTGCCCCCCGGACTCCGGCCGCAAAACCTGAACCTATTGCGGAGGGTCTGGGTGGGCATCTGTCCGCGGTGGCGGCTCTGGTGCTGGACGTGGCCCCCACTTCACCATAGTCTTAGTCCGCCACCTTGTCCGCTTCCGTGGCCTCCTAACCATGGCAGCCCTTCTAAATGACCCCACTGGACAGAGGGGCAGCTCGGGACAGAGGGGCAGCTCGGGACAGAGGGGCCCTTCGGGACAGAGGGGCGGAAGCTCTTGCAGCTCGGGACAGAGGGGTGGAATCTCTGGCAGCTCGGGACAGAGGGGCAGCTCGGGACAGAGGGGCGGAAGCTCTTGCAGCTCGGGACAGAGGGGCGTAATCTCTGGCAGCTCGGGACAGAGGGGCAGCTCGGGACAGAGGGGCGGAAGCTCTGGCAGCTCGGGACAGAGGGGCTCTGGCAGCTCTGGGACAGAGGGGCTCTGGCGCCTCTGGACAGAGGGGCTCTGGCGCCTCAGGGCTGAGGGGCTCTGGCGCCTCTGTCCTGAGGGGCTCTGGCGCGGCCGGACAGGCGGGAGACTCCGGCAGCGCCGGACAGGCGGGAGACTCCGACAGCGCTGGAGAGGAGGAAGGCTCCGGCAGCGCTGGGCAAGCGAGGCGCACTGTAGGCCTGATGCGTGGTGCTGGCAGTGGTGGTACTGGGCAGAGGACACGCACAGGAAGCCTGGTGCGGGGAGCTGCCACCGGAGGGCTGGTGCATAGAGGTGGTACTGGATAGACCGGACTGTGCAGGCGCACTGGAGCTCTTGAGCACCGAGCCTGCCCAACCTTACCCGGTTGAATGCTCCAGGTCGCCCTGCCAGTGCGGCGAGGTGGAATAGCCCGCACTGGGCTATGCAGGCGAATCGGGGACACCGTGCGCAAGGCTGGTGCCATGTAAGCCGGCCCAAGGAGACGCACTGGAGACCAGATGCGTAGAGCCCACTTCATGGCACTTGGCTCAATGCTCACTCTAGCCCGGCCGATACGCGGAGCTGGTATGTACCGCACCGGGCAATGCACCCGCACTGGGGACACCGTGCGCTTCACGGCATAACACGGTGCCTGCCAGGTCTCTCTCGCCCCCCGGTAAGCACAGGAAGTTGGAGCAGGTCTCCTACTTGGCTTCGCCATCCTTCCTGTGTGCCTCCCCCCAAGACATTTTAGGGGCTGAATCTCGGGCTTCCTACCGCGCCGCCGTGCTTGTCTCTCCAACTCCATTTCCTATACCCCTCTCCGCACTGCTCCAGCGAATCCAAGGCGGGCTCCGGCACTCTTCCTGGGTTGACCGCCCACCTGTCTATTTCCTCCCAAGTAGTATAGTCCATACTCTTACCGTCCAAAACGTCCTCCCATAGAAACATACAAAGCAAACTATGGTCAGGGTGTGACACTTTGTTGTGGAAAGTTTGGGAATCACTTCCTTTTAGGTGGTTGAACGGCTCTTTTCTGGATTTTGATAATTAGTGGGTATTGGCGTAATTCTGCTCTGCATTAAATAGTGTTTTAGGTTGTACACTGAGAATATTTTTGCAGAATTCTGCATGCAGAGTCTCATTTTGGTGTTTGTCCCATTTTGTTAATTCTTGGTTGGTGAGTGGACCCCAGACCTCACAATCATAAAGGGCAATATGTTCTATAACTGATTCCATTTTTTTTTGCCAGATGGTATGTCAAATATTATATTATTTTTGATGACATAGAATGCCCTTCTTGTCTTTTCTCTCAGATCGTTCACAGCTTTGTGGAAGTTACCTGTGGCGCTGATGTTTAGAGCGAGATCTGTATAGTTTTTTGTGTGCTCTAGGGAAACGGTGCCCTCGCAGGGTAGCAGGGTAGCCTAGCGGTGTCTAGATGGAATTTGTATTTGTGATGCTAGAGACTCAACCTTTTTTGGAACACCATTATCTATGTCTTGCTGAGATTTACTGTAAGGGCCCCGTTCTGACAGAATATGTGCAGAAGATCTGCTGTCCTCCTTGGTTGGTGACAGAAGCACCAAATCATCAGCAAACAGTAAACGTTTGACTTCAGATTCAAGCAGGATGAGTTCTGGTGCTGCAGACTGTTCTAGTGCCCTCGCAGGGTAGCAGGGTAGCCTAGTGGTTAGGGTGTTGGACTAGTAACCGGAAGGTTGCGAGTTCAAACCCCCGAGCTAACAAGGTACAAATCTGTCGTTCTGCCCCTTGACACACCCTGACCCACTGTTCCCAGGCCGTCATTGAAAATAAGAATTTGTTCTTAACTGACTTGCCTGGTTAAATAAAGGTCAAATATAAGTTTTTTTGTTGATATACAGTTGATGTCGGAAGTTTACATACACCTTAGCCAAATACATTTAAACTCAGTTTTTCACAATTCCTGACATTTAATCTCAGTAAAATTTCCCTGACTTAGGTCAGTCAGGATCACCACTTCGTTTTAAGAATGTGAAATGTCAGAATAATAGGAGAGAAAATGATTTATTTCAGCTTTTATTTCTTTCATCACATTCCCAGTGGTTCAGAAGATTACATTCACTAACTTAGAATTTGGTAGCGTTGCCTTTAAATTGTTTAACTTGGGTCAAATGTTTTGGGTAGCCTTCCACAAGCTTCCAACAATAAGTTGTGTGAATATTGGCCCATTCCTCCTGACAGAGCTGGTGTAACTGAGTCAGGTTTGTAGGCCTCCTTGCTCTCACATGCTTTTTCAGTTCTGCCAACACATTTTCTATAGGATTGAGGTCAGGGCTTTGTGATGGCCACTCCAGTACCTTGACTTTGTAGACTTTAAGCCATTTTGCCACAACTTTGGAAGTATGCTTGGGGTCATTGTCCATTTAAAGACCCATTTGTGACCAAGCCTTAACTTCCTGACTGATGTCTTGAGATGTTGCTTCAATTTATCCACATAATTTTCCTCCGTCATGATGCCATCTATTTTGTGAAGTGCACCAGTCCTTCCTGCAGCAAAGCATCCCCACAACATGATGCTGCCACCTCCGTGCTTTTCGGTTGGGATGGTGTTCTTTGGCTTGCAGGCCTCCCCCTTTTTCCGCCAAACAGAACGATGGTCATTATGGCCAAACAGTTATATTTTTGTTTCATCAGACCAGAGGACATTTCTCCAAAAAGTACGATCTTTGTCCCCATGTGCAGTTGCAAACTGTAGTCTGGCTTTTTTATGGCGATTTTGGAGCAGTGGCTTTTCCTTGCTAAGTGGCCTTTCAGGTTATGTCGATATAGGACACATTTTACTGTGGATATGGATACTTTTGTACCTGTTTCCTCCAGCATCTTCATAAGGTCCTTTGTAGTTGTTCTGGGATTGATTTTCACTTTTCGCACCAAAGTACCTTCATCTCTGAGAGACAGAACGTGTCTCATTCCTGAGCGGTATGTCGGCTGCATGGTCTCATGGTGTTTACACTTGCTTACTATTGTTTGTACAAATGAATGTGTAAATTGCTCCCAAGGATGAACCGGACTTATGGAGGTCTACAATTTTTTTTCTGAGGTCTTGGCTGTTTTCGTTTCATTTTCCCATGATGTCAAGCAGAGAGGCACTGAGTTTGAAGGTAGGCCTTGAAATACATCCACAGGTACATCCACAGGTACACAGGTCAATTAGCCTATCAGAAACTTCTAAAGTCATGACATCATTTTCTGGAATTTTCCAAGCTGTTTAAAAGGCACCGTCAACTTAGTGTAAGTAAACTTCTGACCCACTGGAATTGTGATACAGTGAATTATAAGTGAAATAATATGTCTGTAAACAATTGTTGGAAAAATGACTTGTGTCATGCACAAAGTATATGTCCCAACCGACTTGCCAAAACTATAGTTTGTTAACAATAAATTTGTGGATTAGTTGAAAAATGAGTTTTAATGACTCCAACCTAAGTGAATGTAAACTTCCAACTTCAATATCATGATGTATATAACATGTTTAAGCTGCATCCGTCTCATCCCACTGCCATTTTTTCTTCTATTTTGAACCGCACACTTCTTGTTTGTGTACATGGACAGGAAAACCTGCAAAATCGGCAGTGTATCAAATACTTGTTCTCTGTTCTACTGTACATTATAATGTTGTTGTTTCTCCCCCAACACCACTTTCCAATAAATTTCTATAGCAGACCCTCATGGCAAATTGAGTCGAAAGCTTCTTTTTTTATCTACAAATCATTAGAATACCCACGCCTTTATTTTGGTTTGTTTGTTTGTCAATTGTGTGTGCAGTGTGAATACGTGGTCTGTCGTACAGCAATTTGGTAAAAAGCTACTTTGACATTTGCAAAGTACATTGTTTTCCCTGAGGAAATGTACGAGTCTACTGTTAATGATAATGCAGAAGATTTTTACCAAGGTTGCTGTTGATGCTCTCTCTCTTCTCTTCTCACTTCCTCTGTCTCACCCTTTCTCTCACTCTCTCTCCCTTCTATATCTCTCTCTCTTCCCTTCTCTCCCTCTCTCTCTCTCTCCCTCTGTTTGGGACTGCAGGACAAGCCTTGGCACCAGCTAAAGGGGATCCTTAAAGATATAGGGGGCAGCATTTTCACTTTTGGATAAATAGCGTGCCCAAATTCAACTTCTTGCTACTTATGCCAGGAATATAAGATATGCATATTATTAGTAGATTTGAATTGAAAACCCTCTGAAGTTTCTAAAACTGTTTGAATCATGTATGTGAGTATAACAGAACTTATGTAGCAGGCAAAACCCTGAGGCCTAACCGTTCAGAATGTTTTATTTTTCGGTCTGTGTCTGTTCACAGAATTCTCATTGGCAATTAGGAACCTTTTTTCAGTTCCTGCCGCTTCCACTGGATGTCACCAGTCTTTGGAATTTGGTTGAGGTTATTCATTTATGCAATGAAGAAGTAGGCCATCTAGGAACTGGGTAACACAGTTTTAGAGTGAGCAAGACATGAAAAGTAGCATGGTTTGTTGTCTTCCTGTATTGAACACAGATAGACCCAACTACAATTTGATCGATTATTAACGTTTGAAAATACCTAAAGTTGTATTGCAAAAGTAGATTGAAATATTTTGACAAACTTTATAGGCAACTTATGAAATTTTTGTAAGCTGTTTTTTTCTGAATCAAACGAGTTTTATAAATGGACATTTTGGATATAAATGGACGGAATTAATCGAACAAAAGGACCAATTGTGATGTTTATGGGACATATTGGAGTGCCAACAAAAGAAGCTCGTCAAAGGTAATGCATGTTTTATATTTTATTTCTGCGTCTGGTGTAGCGCCTGCAGGGTTGAAATATGCTACCCTCTTTGTTTACTATTGGGCTATCATCAGATAATAGCTTCTTATGCTTTCGCCGAAAAGCCTTTTTAAATTCTGACATGTTTGCTGGATTCACAACGAGTGTAGCTTTAATTTAGTATCTTACATGTGTGATTTAATGAAAGTTTGATATTTATCGCTGCATTTTTCCTGTTTTTTGCCTAAGTGGGACGCAACCATCCCCTATCCTAAAGAGGTTATAAGTACAATACACTGAAAGTTAAGAGAATAAAAATACGAAAAAGTCAACACAACTGAGCGTTTGGAACCACCTGGTGCCCCTGGAGCAGTGTTGAGTTTTTGTACCTTAATGAATGACCTGATGGCCTGCCTCACCTCTCTATCATCCAGAAGGCCTTCCTCAGCTCTCCAACATCCAGAAGGCCTTCCTCACCTCTCTATGATCCAGAAGGCCTTCCTCAGCTCTCTATCATCCGGAAGACCTTCCTTACCTCTCTAACATCCAGAAGGCCTTCCTCACCTCTCTATCATCCAGAAGGCCTTCCTCACCTCTCTATCATCCAGAAGGCCTTCCTCAGCTCTCTATCATCCAGAAGGCCTTCCTCAGCTCTTTATCATCCGGAAGGCCTTCCTTACCTCTCTATCATCCAGAAGGCCTTCCTCAGCTCTCCAACATCCAGAAGACCTTCCTCACCTCTCTATCATCCAGAAGGCCTTCCTCACCTCTCTAACATCCAGAAGGCCTTCCTCACCTCTCTATCATCCAGAAGGCCTTCCTCAGCTCTCTATCATCCAGAAGGCCTTCCTCAGCTCTTTATCATCCAGAAGGCCTTCCTCAGCTCTCTAACATCGAGCTGACAAGGTACAAATCTGACGTTCTGCCCCTGAACAGGCAGTTAACCCACTGTTCCTAGGCCATCACTGAAAATAAGAATTTGTTCTTAACTGACTTGCCTAGTAAAATAAAGGTAAAAAAATAAATAAATAAAAAACATCTAGAAGGCCTTCCTCAGCTCTCCAACATCCAGGCTGCCTGAGATACAGAGTGTTTTAGGCCTAAATAGAATGGACAGATACAGAGAATAGACAAATGCAGTGTCCAGTCCAGAGACTGGACCTTTTATCGAAATAGACTTTCAGTAATGCATGTTATATATTATATTATATGTATGTGTGTGTTGACGGCCCTGGGAGTCGAAACCACATTCTTCGTGTTGCAAGCGCCATGCTCTCTCATCTGAGCCATACAGAATGGATACAGGACAGTAAGAGGTCAGATACGGGACAGTGAGAGGACAGAGGACAGATACGGGACAGTAAGAGGACAGATATTGGACAGTGAGAGGACAGATACGGGACAGTGAGAGGACAGATACGGGACAGTGAGAGGACAGATATGGGACAGTGAGAGGACAGTAAGAGGACAGATACGGGACAGTAAGAGGACAGATATGGGACAGTAAGAGGACAGATATGAGACAGATACGGGACAGTAAGAGGACAGATATGGGACAGATACGGGACAGTAAGAGGACAGATATGGGACAGTAAGAGGACAGATATGGGACAGACAGGGACAGTAAGAGGACAGATATGGGACAGATACGGGACAGTGAGAGGTCAGATACGGGACAGTGAGAGGACAGAGGACAGAGGACAGATACGGGACAGTAAGAGGACAGATATGGGACAGTGAGAGGACAGATACGGGACAGTGAGAGAACAGTAAGAGGACAGATACAGGACAGTGAGAGGACAGATACGGGACAGTGAGAGGACAGATACGGGACAGTACGAGGACAGATACGGGACAGTGAGAGGACAGATACGGGACAGTAAGAGGACAGATACGGGACAGTGAGAGGACAGATACGGGACAGTGAGAGGACAGATACGGGACAGTACGAGGACAGATACGGGACAGTGAGAGGACAGATACGGGACAGTGAGAGGACAGATACGGGACAGTACGAGGACAGATACGGGACAGTGAGAGGACAGATACGGGACAGTAAGAGGACAGATACGGGACAGTGAGAGGACAGATACGGGACAGTAAGAGGACAGATACGGGACAGTGAGAGGACAGATACGGGACAGTGAGAGGACAGATACGGGACAGTACAAGGACAGATACGGGACAGTGAGAGGACAGATACGGGACAGTAAGAGGACAGATACGGGACAGTGAGAGGACAGATACGGGACAGTGAGAGGACAGATATGGGACAGTGAGAGGACAGATACGGGACAGTGAGAGGACAGATACGGGACAGTAAGAGGACAGATGGGACAGTGAGAGGACAGATACGGGACAGTGAGAGGACAGTAAGAGGACAGATACGGGACAGTGAGATGACAGTAAGAGGACAGATTCGGGACAGTGAGAGGACAGTAAGAGGACAGATACAGGACAGTGAGAGGACAGATACGGGACAGTGAGAGGACAGATACGGGACAGAGAGAGGACAGATACGGGACAGTGAGAGGACAGATACGGGAGAGTGAGAGGACAGATATGGGACAGAGAGAGGAGAGATACGGGACAGTGAGAGGACAGATACAGAGAGAGTAATAGAGGGGCAGAGGCACCTGGTTCAATAGAGCTGATTACCACCACAACCACCAAGACCACCAAAACCACAGCTAACCAACCATATCTCATCCACGACCACCACAACCACAGCTAACCAACCATATCTCAACAAAGGCCACCACGATCACAGCTAACCAACCATATCTCACCCAAGGCCACCCCGATCACAGCTAACCAACCATATCTCATCCACGACCACCACAACCACAGCTAACCAACCATATCTCAACCACGACCACACCTAACCAACCATATCTCAACTACAGCTAACCAACCATATCTCAACTACAGCTAACCAACCATATCTCAACCATAACCACCACGACCACAGCTAATCAACTATATCTCAACTAGAGCTAACCAACCGTTTCTCAACCATGATCACCACTACCACAGCTAACCAACCATTTCTCAACCATGACCAACAAGACCACAACTAACCAACCATTTCTCAACCATGACTAACAAGACCACAGCTAATCAACCGTATCTCAATCATAACCAGCTGACCACTCATCTCTGAGCCATGACCAGCTGACCACTCATCTCTGAGGCATGACCAGCTGACCACTCATCTCTGAGCCATGACCAGCTGACCACTCATCTCTGAGCCATGACCAGCTGACCACTCATCTCTGAGCCATGACCAGCTGACCACTCATCTCTGAGCCATGACCAGCTGACCACTCATCTCTGAGCCATGACCAGCTGACCACTCATCTCTGAGGCCTGACCAGCTGACCACTCATCTCTGAGCCATGACCAGCTGACCACTCATCTCTGAGGCCTGACCAGCTGACCACTCATCTCTGAGGCCTGACTAGCTGACCACTCATCTCTGAGGCCTGACCAGCTGACCACTCATCTCTGAGGCCTGACCAGCTGACCACTCATCTCTGAGGCCTGACCAGCTGACCACTCATCTCTGAGGCCTGACTAGCTGACCACTCATCTCTGAGGCCTGACCAGCTGACCACTCATCTCTGAGGCCTGACCAGCTGACCACTCATCTCTGAGGCCTGACCAGCTGACCACTCATCTCTGAGCCATGACCAGCTGACCACTCATCTCCGAGGCCTGACCAGCTACTGTAACCCTTCTGCAACCAACCACCTCTGATTAACCTACTATGGCCACAGCCTTATGACTGACAAACCAACCACATCCATGTCAGTACACTGCTACCCTTATAACGCTACTGAGCTGAGCCAAGCTGAGCCAAGCTGAGCCATGCTGAGCCATGCTGAGCCAAGCTGAGCCACGCTGAGCCATGCTGAGCCAAGCTGAGCCATGCTGAGCCATGCTGAGTAATGCTAAGCCATGTTGAGCCAAGCTGAGCTAAACTGAGTCAAGCTGAGCCATGTCAAGCTGTACTGCAGCCTGGTTGAATGAACCACGCTGAAAAACACAATGTGAAAGGACACGATGCTAGCCAGCGAAATAGGTCATTCGTTTGACCCAGGTCAACACAAAAGGCTCAGGCTCAGTCGTTCTGCAGTGTCCACTCAGTCCTCTCTGAAGTCAATCTGCTGTTAATGTGCTGTACTTTGGTATGTTTTACACAAGGAATAAAACATGTTCTTGGTTATCTACTTATCTGCTATTTTTGTACCGAAAGCTTTTATCTTTTTGTATTTTAAATAACCAGGCCATTTACAGAAAGAAGAATGTCTCAGAAAAGTGGCCCTTTTTCACAGATAGCTGCTCTGATAGAGTAATACCCAGAAGGAAATGGTTCTTCCTCTCCCTCAATATATTCTCCTCTCATAGAGTGGTCAGTCGTTGACCCTCGTTGATTATCACTGTGCTGGGAAGGACACATAAAGAGACACATAAAATAATACTGCTACGAGCGAGGGGCCATACATATACTTTGCACTGTAGCCATATAACCATGTCATATTTATGGATGAGGGACCAGTCCGCGACCACGCTCGGTAACTATTATTAATCCACTGACCACTATAGTTCCGGAGACACAGCTACAACCTACCTCGATATGAACAACAAAATATCAAATACACATATAAATACTCTATTCAGAAAAAAACATACCTATATTCTGACTGAACATGCTAATGCAACATTTCTCTCCTTTATACCTGTAGATAAAAAGTATTCCTCAGACAGATTAAGAGGCTTCCTCACACAGATTAAGAGGCTTCCTCACACAGATTAAGAGGCTTCCTCACACAGATTAAGAGGCTTCCTCACACATATTAAGAGGCTTCCTCACACAGATAAAGAGGCTTCTTCACGCAATTAATATTCTTTTAAACCACTTATTTTGTTGATTGTTTGGCTTGTGATGTCTGGGCGAAGGCCATGGGTTGGTGGTGGTGGTGTGTGTGCGTGTGTGTCTGTGTGTGTCAATCTGAAGCTACTACACCACACACACGCACACACACAGACATGCACACACACATCATCAGACTGACAGGCAGAGTAATGGCATCACAGCCATACGTATCGCCCCTTTACTATAAAACTTCCAGATCACTCCATTTAAAGCATTGAACTTTCCATTAATTAACATCTTACACCTTGGCATGATGGCTATGTTCTTAATAAATATTTTATTGTCACGAGAGATATGACATTATACATGGAAAAAGGCATTCAGGTTACTCCAGCTCTCAAATGAAATGCCTGCTGTAAAAAGAAGGGACCTAATGAGGAAATGAAAACGAGAAGATGTTCCAGGGTTCTACCTAACATTGATGAAATCAGAAGAATCTAATTCTAGAAGCCTTTTGGCCTTTATTAAGGAGAGAGGGAGAGAGAGAGAGAGAGAGACGTAGAGAGAGAGGGGCGAGAGAGAGAGAGAGAGAGAGAGAGAGGCGTAGAGAGAGAGAGAGAGAGAGAGAGAGAGAGAGAGAGAGAGAGAGAGAGAGAGAGGCGTAGAGAGAGAGAGAGAGAGAGAGAGGTAAAGATAGAGAGGCATAGAGAGAGAGAGAGAGAGAGGCGTAGAGAGAGAGGGGGTAGAGAGACAGAGAGGCGTAGAGAGAGAGAGAGAAATAGAGAGAGGCGTAGAGAGAGAGGGGGGGTAGAGAGACAGAGAGGCGTAGAGAGAGAGAGAGCGGCGTATAGAGAGAGAGAGAGAGAGAGAGGCGTAGAGAGAGAGAGAGAGAGAGGCGTAGAGAGAGAGAGCGGCGTAGAGAGAGAGAGAGAGAGGCGAGAGAGAGAGAGAGAGAGAGAGAGAGAGAGGGGGGCGTAGAGAGAGAGAGAGAGGGAGAGAGGTGTAGAGAGAGAGAGAGAGAGAGGGAGAGAGGTGTAGAGAGAGAGAGAGATGCGTAGAGAGAGAGAAAGAGAGAGAGAGGCGTAGAGAGAGAGAGAGGCGTAGACAGAGAGAAATAGAGAGAGGCGTAGAGAGAGAGAGAGGCGTAGACAGAGAGAAATAGAGAGAGGCGTAGAGAGAGAGAGAGAGAGAGAGGCGTAGAGAGAGAGAGAGGCGTAGACAGAGAGAGAGAGAGAGAGACCTTGGCCTAAACATCAGCGCCACAGGTAACTTCCACAAAGCTGTGAACGATCTGAGAGATAAGGCAAGAAGGGCATTCTATGCCATCAAAAGAAACATAAATTTCAACATACCAATTAGGATTTGGCTAAAAATACTTGAATCAGTCATAGAGCGCATTGCCCTTTATGGTTGTGAGGTCTGGGGTCCGCTCACCAACCAAGACTTCACAAAATGGGACAAACACCAAATTGAGACTCTGCACGCAGAATTCTGCAAAAATATCCTCTGTGTACAACGTAAAACACCAAATAATGCATGCAGAGCAGAATTAGGCCGATACCCACTAATTATCAAAATCCAGAAAAGAGCCGTTAAATTCTACAACCACCTAAAAGGAAGCGATTCACAAACCTTCCATAACAAAGCCATCACCTACAGAGAGATGAACCTGGAGAAGAGTCCCCTAAGCAAGCTGGTCCTGGGGCTCTGTTCACAAACACAAACACACCCTACAGAGCCCCAGGACAACAGCACAATTAGACCCAACCAAATCATGAGAAAACAAAAAGATAATTACTTAACACATTGGAAAGAATTAACAAAAAAACAGAGCAAACTAGAATGCTATTTGGCCCTACACAGAGAGTACACAGCGGCAGAATACCTGACCACTGTGACTGACCCAAAATTAAGGAAAGCTTTGACTATGTACAGACTCAGTGAGCATAGCCTTGCTATTGAGAAAGGCCGCCGTAGGCAGACATGGCTCTCAAGAGAAGACAGGCTATGTGCTCACTGCCCACAAAATGAGGTGGAAACTGAGCTGCACTTCCTAACCTCCTGCCCAATGTATGACCATATTAGAGAGACATATTTCCCCCAGATTACACAGATCCACAAAGAATTCGAAAACAAATCCAATTTTGAAAAACTCCCATATCTTTTGGGTGAAATTCCACAGTGTGCTATCACAGCAGCAATATTTGTGACCTGTTGCCACGAGAAAAGGGCAACCAGTGAAGAACAAACACCATTGTAAATACAACCCATATTTATGCTTATTCATTTTATCTTGTGTCCTTTAACTATTTGTACATTGTATATATATATATATAATATGACATTTGTAATGTCTTTACTGTTTTGAAACTTCTGTATGTGTAATGTTTACTGTTAATTTTTGTTGTTTTTCACTTTATATATTCACTTTGTATGTTGTCTACCTCACTTGCTTTGGCAATGTTAACACATGTTTCCCATGCCAATAAAGCCCTTGAATTGAATTGAATTGAATTGAGAGAGAGAGAGAGAGAGCGAGAGAGAGAGAGAGGCGTAGAGAGAGAGAGAGAGGTGTAGAGAGAGAGAGGTGTAGAGAGAGGCGTAGAGAGAGAGAGAGAGAGAGAGAGAGAGAGAGGTGTAGAGAGAGAGTGGTGTAGAGAGAGGCGTAGAGGGGCATAGAGAGAGAGAGATGGGTATGTGGATAGAACGAGAGAAAGCGACAGCGAGAGAAAGAGAGGTACGTTATATCGTTCTACAAAACATTGATGGAAGCCGATGACGTCATTCCAAAAAAAACTTATTTTTTAAAAAGCAAAAGAGGACACAAGTGGGTAACGGTCAAGAAATGCAGAGGTTCATTTGCGTAAGGATTTCGGCATTACGTGCGATTTGCATATTAAAGGACTAAAAACATCTCAGGTGAGCAGCGGGACGAAAGGGTACGAGTCACTAGTGGAAAGATATATTTGGACGCTCGTCTGAAAGCAGCAACATGGTCCCTTTAGAAAACGTCTCATAGTGAAGAGTCGTCTGAAAGCAGCAACATGGCCTCTTTAGAAAACTTCTCATGGTGACGAGTCGTCTGAAAGCAGCAACATGGCCTCTTTAGAAAACGTCTCATAGTGACGAGTCGTCTGAAAGCAGCAACATGGCCTCTTTAGAAAACGTCTCATAGTGACGAGTCGCCTGAAAGCAGCAACATGGCCTCTTTAGAAAACGTCTCATAGTGACGAGTTGTCTGAAAATACAGTATATAAATGAAGAAGAGCCGTACACTCTAGGAGCACAGACGCAAAAATAAAATATATTTATACAACCTAACGTATGGACAGACGAGCTGTTTTCATCAGGGTATAAAATACAGAATATTATATATATATTATTAGGGGACAGCTCTGTAGAGGTTTTAATAGGGTTTTAGACTTCCCAATTCAGTGCAGACCGGATGTGAAATTTACCGTTACCACACCAGCTCTGACAATAAAATTGAGTTTGAATAGTACAATTAATAACAGCTAATTTTATCTATAACGGTGATAATATTTTAAAGTTACTATCAAATCAACTGTCTTATAGGACAAGGCATTTACTACACTGGGATTGTAAATTGCACAATGGATTTGGTCTGGGATTAGCATTAATGTGGGACTATTTTTAAAACTTTCTCATAAATCATTATTCTTGATGAGAACCAGAAAGACGACTAGATGCAGAGAGGTTTATGTCTTACACATTTTAAGTGCACTACTTTTCACCCACTTAATAATGAGGCACCTTGTCTTCAAGTGAATCTTCTCTCATTTTCCATTTTCTATCTATAGTGTAAATCAATTTTAACAACATATTTCATATTTTATCTGAGTGGAGAAAAAGATTCTGTATTGAAAGGGGATCCGTCTGTACTCTCTGCCTTACAATGTGTAAGACATATCCGTGTATGCCTCCCAAAATGTCACCCTATTCCCTATATAGTGCATTACCTTTCAAAAGTCAAAAGTAGTGCACTTCATAGGGAATAGGGTGTCATTTTGTCACCCTTTTTCCCTTCCACTGTAAGCCAGCTAATTAAAAAATGTCTCCTTTCAAGAAGTCATTCAGCAGTTCAAACGCTTCCAATCAAAGACAGTTCAAAGCCGATCGCTAGTCTGCATCAGGAGGTGATGGAGAGAACGTGGAGCGGGGGATGGAGTGAAAATCAGTAATATGAAAGAGAAGGGAAGGCAAACTCCATGTTCCTTTCCTGGTGAAATTACCCCTTTTTGGTAGAATGTTCACGGTGACGAAGATTAATCTGTAATACGACCAAAGAGTATGACATCATCCGTGACAACAAACACATGAATGCTAGATGCTTGACATGCCAAAAAATATTTGCAGGGGTAACATTGCTTTTACCGGAAGAGAATGAGAGAGATGAAACATCACAGGTGGTCCGAACCAATCACATTCCTTCACCTTGAGTGTCCTCTTGTCTTAGACTGTGTGGACACCTGGGTCTCCTCTCCTCTTAGACTCTGTGGACACCTGAGACAGAGAGAGAGAGAGAGAGAGAGAGAGAGAGAGAGAGAGAGAGAGAGAGAGAGATACAGTATGTATAGCTGTAAGGTTACTGAGGAGAAAGTGGGAGGACAAGGCAACACAGGAAGTAGAAATGGGACATTACCACCGGGTCAGGAGTTCAGCAGGGTGGACGGCAGCCAGCCAGTGTAGACCATTCTAATGACGGTGAAGCCTCTTCTCCCCTGCTCTCTTAGTGAGACCACTGGACAGGTATTACCGTTTTTATCCATTGCTAAGACACTTGTAATGAAACTTTGGTCCACTTGATCTCCATCATAACCCAACTACCACAACCTTATTGTTTTTTTGTTTGTTGCTAAACTGTAAGTCATTTGTCATTTGCTTTCACATAAAATGTAAATGCTAAACACATTTTTTTTTTGCTAAACAGTAAACACAACTCTCTACAAATGTCGCAAAACTCAGTTGAGTAAATCATGACAAACAACAATTAAAACATTTGATCACAGTTTAAATGACTCCCATGAACCTCTTCTGCACTTTGTGCAAAGCCTTCTTTGTGCACTTGTTCAATCAGCAATCAGTCCTTATTCATGCACAAATGAGGTCACCTCGCTGTTGCTGTTGGCAAGAGAAAGGACCGAGTAAGAGGCCAAGGGCAAAGACAAAGAAGAGGAAGACATTTCAGCTGTCAGTTAACATGGTCAAATTAAGCCTTTTTGTTTCTGGATATTCATCCTCTTGAGTGACGTTCTTTCTGCACTCGTCATCTTCGGTAAAATAATTTCAAGAAAACAGAATACAGACCAATGCTGTGATAATATGCCTGTTACGGTGCAGTACTACGATTACAGTATCAACAACTAGCAAAGACATGAACCGTAAAGGACGGCTAGGGTTTATTGATCGTTGTAGTTAGTATTTATTGGGCCGTTGTGTAACGATTGATTGAAATAACTTCTCGTTCGATAAGCTGTATGTTTTGATGGAGGTAGTGGATTTTGTGTCATGTATTTAATGTTTTGATGGTTTGAGAGTCTTAATTAATGTATTTTGCAAAACAGGTGTGTCTTTTAGGTGCCCAATGTAGTTGTAAATATCACTTTAGGACCAACGGAATAGACTCAAATGTGACAGACTGGGTAGAGTGGTGTAATGTGACAGACTGGGTCACTACAGAGCTGACCCTGTCTAAAACCCTATTAAAACCTCTACAGAGCTGAGCCTGTCTAAAACCCTATTAAAACCTCTACAGAGCTGTCCCTGTCTAAAACCCTATTAAAACCTCTACAGAGCTGACCCTGTCTAAAACCCTATTAAAACCTCTACAGAGCTGACCCTGTCTAAAACCCTATTAAAACCTCTACAGAGCTGACCCTGTCTAAAACCCTATTAAAACCTCTACAGAGCTGTCCCTGTCTAAAACCCTATTAAAACCTCTACAGAGCTGACCCTGTCTAAAACCCTATTAAAACCTCTACAGAGCTGACCCTGTCTAAAACCCTATTAAAACCTCTACAGAGCTGTCCCTGTCTAAAACCCTATTAAAATCTCTACAGAGCTGTCCCTGTCTAAAACCCTATTAAAACCTCTACAGAGCTGACCCTGTCTAAAACCCTATTAAAACCTCTACAGAGCTGACCCTGTCTAAAACCCTATTAAAACCTCTACAGAGCTGACCCTGTCTAAAACCCTATTAAAACCTCTACAGAGCTGACCCTGTCTAAAACCCTATTAAAACCTCTACAGAGCTGTCCCTGTCTAAAACCCTATTAAAACCTCTACAGAGCTGTCCCTGTCTAAAACCCTATTAAAACCTCTACAGAGCTGACCCTGTCTAAAACCCTATTAAAACCTCTACAGAGCTGACCCTGTCTAAAACCCTATTAAAACCTCTACAGAGCTGACCCTGTCTAAAACCCTATTAAAACCTCTACAGAGCTGAGCCTGTCTAAAACCCTATTAAAACCTCTACAGAGCTGACCCTGTCTAAAACCCTATTAAAACCTCTACAGAGCTGACCCTGTCTAAAACCCTATTAAAACCTCTACAGAGCTGACCCTGTCTAAAACCCTATTAAAACCTCTACAGAGCTGAGCCTGTCTAAAACCCTATTAAAGCCTCTACAGAGCTGAGCCTATTTAAAACCCTATTAAAACCTCTACAGAGATGAGCCTATTTAAAACCCTATTAAAACCTCTACAGAGCTGACCCTGCCTAAAACCCTTTTAAAACCTCTACAGAGCTGACCCTGTCTAAAACCCTATTAAAACCTCTACAAAGCTGACCCTGTCTAAAACCCTATTAAAACCTCTACAGAGCTGAGCCTGTCTAAAACCCTATTAAAACCTCTACAGAGCTGATCATGCCTAAAACCACATTAAAACCTCTACAGAGCTGACCCTGTCTAAAACCCTATTAAAACCTCTACAGAGCTGATCATGCCTAAAACCCTGCTAAAGCCTCAGAGCTGACGCAGTCTAAAATCCAGTGCCTTCAACCTTGTTCAGGTTATCAGTCAACCTACCAGGGTAGCTACAAACAGCACAGAAATAAAATCATCAACATGTATTGATCACATATTTACTAATGCTGCAGAAATTTCCTATAAAGCAGTATCCAAATCTATCGGATGTCGTGGTCACTATATAGTAGCCATATCTAGGAAAACCAAAGTTCCAAAGGCTGGGCCTAATATAGTGTATAAGAGGTCATACAATATGTTTTGTAGTGATTCATATGTTGATGATGTAAATAATATTTGCTGGTCTGCGGTGTGTAATGAGGAGCAACCAGACACTGTACTTGACTCATTTATTAAATTGCTTATTCCAGTTACCATTAAGCACACACCCATTAAGTAAATGACTGTAAAAACGGTTAAATCCCCTTGGATTTATGAGGAATTGAAAACGTGTGTGGTTGAGAGGGATGAGAGGGATGAGGCAAAAGGAATGGCAGCACAACCAATTGGCAAACATACTTCAAATTGGGGAATCATGTGTCTAAACGGAGTAAAAAGAAGAGGAAACTACACTACACCATAAATCAAAGATTCAAGATACAAAGATTGATAGTAAAAACCTTTGGTGCACCTTTTAAATGACAGTTTGGTTACACAGCCAACTCGGCTCCATCATTCATCACAAAAACAATTGATATTGCCAACTACTTTAATGACTTTTTCCCATTGGCAAAATTAGCATATTTAGCCCTAACATGCCAGCAACAAACACGGCCACTACACATCCAAATATAACGGAACAATTTCTGAAAGACAAGCATTGTAATTTTGAAGTCCGTAACATGAGTGTGGAAGACGAGGAAAAAAGGTATTGTTGTCTATCAACAATGACAAGCCACCGGGGTCTGACATTCTGGATGGAAAATTACTGAGGATAATTGCGGACGATATTGCCAATCCTATCTGCCATATCCTCAATCTAAGTTTACTAGAAAGTGTGTGCCCTCAGGCCTGGAGGTAAGCAAAAGTCATTCCTCTACCTAAGAATAGTAAAGCCCCCTTCACTGGCTCAAACAGCCGACCAATCAGCCTGTTACTTACAACCTTCTGGAAAGAATTGTGTTTGACCAGATACAATGCTATAAATTGATGATAAAATGATTGTGGGGTGCTGTTATGCTAGACGTCATGAGGCTTTTGACATAATCGATCAAAGTCTGCTGCTGGAAAAACATATGTGTTATGGCTTTACACGATATGCTATATTGTGGATAAAGCTTTATATGTCTAACAGAACACAGAGTGTGTTCTTTAAGAAGCCTCTCCAACATAATGAGGAATCCCCCACGGCAGCTGTCTAGGTCCTATCATTTTTTGGGACTTGCCTTTTTCTTCTACCTCTGTACTGTATCTAGACTGTAATTATGCTAATTACGTGTTGGTGTGTTAAATACATTTTTGTTATCAAAGCAGTTTAATTGTTCCTACATTTTTCCCCGGGCAGGGTAACCTAGTGGTTAGAGTGTAGAGGCGGCAGGGTAACCTAGTGGTTAGAGTGTAGAGGCGGCAGGGTAACCTAGTGGTTAGAGTGTTGGACTAGTAACCGGAAGGTTGCAAGTTCAAACCCCCGAGCTGACAAGTACAAATCTGTCGTTCTGCAAATCTCTCGTTCTGCCCCTGAACAGGCAGTTAACCCACTGTTCCTAGGCCGTCATTGAAAATAAGAATTTGTTCTTAACTGACTTACCTAGTTAAATAAAGGTAAAATTAAAATAAAAAAAATTAAAAGGCTGGATTTAGTAATAATGAATTCCAACAGTGAACACTCCATAAGTAAATATATTTATTTATATATGTATAGATTGTTTTATACTGAACGTCTAAAACTAAGTTTCCATCCAATTGACGATAGATTTTCACGTGAATATTCAAAAAAAATCAGCACGGAGAAAATATTAGCATTTTCCATCCAGTGGTTTTTCCACCTACCGGGTTTGTTGCAGATAAATCACTTAGTAATGAACAAAATGACAATTTTCAAGTTTTCAAGTTCAAGTTTTTACGTACCATATAAAGGTGCTTCCATCGATGTGTATCCATCACATTTTGCAAACTCTACACAAAAACTTAAAGCGTTAAAGTAGCGTATGTGCCTTCTCTGGTCTTGACACGTGCTCTCCAGGCAACAGTTCACATATACAATGTGGGTATCTCGTCTACGTGATGAGATTATTACGGAAAAGAGGCGAGAATATTTATGTTTGTCAACCATCAATCATCACGTCACCAGAATAAGACGCTCTATGTTTACCTGAAAGGAGCATCTAGCTCATAGAGTACTCTTTCAACAACATGTGAAACTCATCATAACTACATCTGTAGCCTAATAAATTGTATATTTTCCTGAGTTGAAGTGGGAGGACCACAAAACATATCATCGCTATGACTACCAAGTTTGTTTCAATGTGATGGTTATTATATCAGACACTTCCAACGCCATTTCACGCGTAATTAATTTTTGCCCACACAAAAAGATCCCACCATTGATGAATGAACAAACATCTGTTGGCATTTACACAATTTTACTGACACTTCCTGTTTCCATCACAGCTGTCGTTATTATCACTTTTTGCGGTATGACATTACCTCCATGAAAATTTGGGTGCATAGTCAGTACAGTAGCCAACATATATCTAGTGTCCCAGCCCATATACCTAGTGTCCCAGCCCATACACCTAGTGACCCATCCCATACACCTAGTGACCCATCCCATACACCTAGTGTCCCAGCCCATATACCTAGTGTCCCAGCCCATATACCTAGTGACCCATCCCATACACCTAGTGACCCATCCCATACACCTAGTGACCCATCCCATACACCTAGTGTCCCAGCCCATATACCTAGTGTCCCAGCCCATACACCTAGTGACCCATCCCATACACCTAGTGACCCATCCCATACACCTAGTGTCCCAGCCCATATACCTGGTGTCCCAGCCCATATACCTAGTGTCCCAGCCCATATACCTAGTGTCCCAGCCCATATACCTAGTGTCCCAGCCCATACACCTAGTGTCCTAGCCCATATACCTAAGGTCCCAGCCCATACACCTAGTGTCCCAGCCCATACACCTAGTGTCCTAGCCCATAAGCCTAGTGTCCTATCCCATAAGCCTACTGTCCTAGCCCATATACCTAGTGTCCTAGCCCATACACCTAGTGTCCTAGCCCATACACCTAGTGTCCCAGCCCATACACCTAGTGTCCCAGCCCATACATCTAGTGTCCTCGCCCGTAAGCCTAGTGTCCTAGCCCATAAGCCTAGTGTCCTAGCCCATATACCTAGTGTCCTAGCCCATACACCTAGTGTCCTAGCCCATACACCTAGTGTCCCAGCCCATACGCCTGGTGTCCCAGCCCATACACCTAGTGTGCTGTCTATGTACGACTCCCCACAACATTACTCATTAATCTGTCAGAGAGCCGTGCACCCTGCGGTGAGAGCAACAACAACCAACACTATCTAGCTATAGGTTTTTACCATCCTCCCAACACTTGCTGTGATTCAATGATGTGGGTCGTCTCCTACAAGGAAGCCTGCATACAAGAGACTGTGTAATCAGCCACAGCATGAGAGGGAGAGAGAAAGAGAGAAAGAGAGAGAGAGAGAAAGAGAGAGAGAGAGAGAGAGAGAGAGAGAGAAAGAGAGAGAGAGAGAGAGAGAGAGAGAGAGAGAGAGAGAGAGAATAGAGAATAGAGAATAGAGAATAGAGAATAGAGAAGAGAGAGATGGCCATGTATAAAGTAGGGACACACACCCACACACACACACACAAGCGCGCGTGTCTTTCCCTCTCTCTGTACACACCTTTTAGACTGTCTCCTCACTGCCTCACCTACTTATTTCCTGTAAACTATACTTCCTGTTTATACTTCCAGGATATGAATACAGAAAGCACATGTTTCTTAATGTATTTAGAGGGGGAAAGATAGTTGGGTGAGGAGAGGAAAATCTTCTTTGACACATGATCTCAAATTAGCCACCAGTCACACCCAGTGCTGCAAATCACTGCATTAACACACCCAAAGCCCTGCACCATATTTACAGACATCTCTAACCTAGCCCTGCACCATGTTTACAGACATCTCTAACCTAGCCCTGCACCATGTTTACAGACATCTCTAACCTAGCCCTGGCCCATGTTTACAGACATCTCTAACCTAGCCCTGCACCATGTTTACAGACATCTCTAACCTAGCCCTACGATGGAGACATCTCTAACCTAGCCCTGCACCATGTTTACAGACATCTCTAACCTAGCCCTGCACCATATTTACAGACATCTCTAACCTAGCCCTGCACCATGTTTACAGACATCTCTAACCTAGCCCTGCACCATGTTTACAGACATCTCTAACCTAGCCCTGTACCATGTTTACAGACATCTCTAACCTAGCCCTGCACCATGTTTACAGACATCTCTAACCTAGCCCTACGATGGAGACATCTCTAACCTAGCCCTACGATGGAGACATCTCTAACCTAGCCCTGCACCATGTTTACAGACATCTCTAACCTAGCCCTGCACCATGTTTACAGACATCTCTAACCTAGCCCTGGCCCATGTTTACAGACATCTCTAACCTAGCCCTGCACCATGTTTACAGACATCTCTAACCTAGCCCTACGATGGAGACATCTCTAACCTAGCCCTACGATGGAGACATCTCTAACCTAGCCCTGCACCATGTTTACAGACATCTCTAACCTAGCCCTACGATGGAGACATCTCCAACCTAGCCCTACGATGGAGACATCTCTAACCTAGCCCTACGATGGAGACATCTCTAACCTAGCCCTACGATGGAGACATCTCTATCCTAGCCCTACGATGGAGACATCTCTAACCTAGCCCTACGATGCAGACATCTCTAACCTACCCCTACGATGCAGACATCTCTAACATAGCCCAGCACTATGTTTACAGACATCTCTAACCTAGCCCAGCACTATGTTTACAG
This sequence comes from Oncorhynchus nerka, assembly GCF_034236695.1. NCBI lineage: Eukaryota > Metazoa > Chordata > Actinopteri > Salmoniformes > Salmonidae > Oncorhynchus > Oncorhynchus nerka. The sequence goes on from NC_088411.1 coordinate 42,605,657, forward strand.
ACATCTCTAACCTAGCCCAGCACTATGTTTACAGACATCTCTAACCTAGCCCAGCACTATGTTTACAGACATCTCTAACCTAGCCCTATGATGCAGACATCTCTAACCTAGCACTACGATGCAGACATCTCTAACCTAGCCCTACAATGCAGACATCTCTAACCTAGCCCAGCACTATGTTTACAGACATCTTTAACCTAGCCCTACGATGCAGACATCTCTAACCTAGCCCTACGATGCAGACATCTCTAACCTAGCCCTACGATGCAGACATCTCTAACCTAGCCCTACGATGGAGACATCTCTAACCTAGCCCTACGATGCAGACATCTCTAACCTAGCCCTACGATGCAGACATCTCTAACCTAGCCCTACGATGGAGACATCTCTAACCTAGCCCTACGATGCAGACATCTCTAACCTAGCCCTACGATGGAGACATCTCTAACCTAGCCCTACGATGCAGACATCTCTAACCTAGCCCTACGATGCAGACATCTCTAAGCTAGCCCAGCACTATGTTTACAGACATCTCTAACCTAGGTCTACGATGCAGACATCTATAACCTAGCCCTACGATGCAGACATCTCTAACCTAGCCCTACAATGGAGACATCTCTAACCTAGCCCTGCACTATGTTTACAGACATCTCTAACCTAGGTCTACGATGCAGACATGTTAAACCTAGCCCTACGATGCAGACATATCTTACCTAGCCCTACGATGCAGACATCTCTTACCTAGCCCTACGATGCAGACATCTCTAACCTAGCCCTACGATGCAGACATCTCTAACCTAGCCCTACGATGGAGACATCTCTAACCTAGCCCTACGATGGAGACATCTCTAACCTATCCCTACGATGCAGACATCTCTAACCTAGCCCTACGATGGAGACATCTCTAACCTAGCCCTACGATGGAGACATCTCTAACCTAGCCCTACGATACAGACATTTCTAACCTAGCCCTACGATGCAGACATCTCTAACCTAGCCCTACGATGCAGACATTTCTAACCTAGCCCTACGATGCAGACATCTCTAACCTAGCCCTACGATGGAGACATCTCTAACCTAGCCCTACGATGGAGACATCTCTAACCTAGCCCTACGATGCAGACATCTCTAACCTAGCCCTACGATGGAGACATCTCTAACCTAGCCCTACGATGGAGACATCTCTAACCTAGCCCTACGATGGAGACATCTCTAACCTAGCCCTACAATGTCACAACAAATAGAACAGGGGGTATCAGGAGACCTAGGGCACCGTCCTGCAAATAGTTCCACATTCACTGCACTGACAGGGAAATAGAACACCTTCATACAGCAGTTTCCAGTCACATACAGACACCTCCAATGTATCAAAATGGTGCAGTGTCACAACTAATAGAAGTTGGGACAGGAAGTTTCAGGAGGCCTATAGGGAACCATCCTGCAAACTATTTATCCTTCCTTCATATTGATTCCTCATACAGTATTTATTCCTGCACCTGGCAGAAGGACAGGAGGCATCCTGTACTGAGAGAGAGTGAAGGCAGGTGTCTCACCCCCTCTCTCTGCTAGAGGTTGAGGAGGTACTGAGAGAGAGGCAAGGCAGGTGTCTCACCCCCTTCTCTCTCTGCTAGAGGTTGAGGAGGTACTGAGAGAGAGAGAAGGCAGGTGTCTCACCCCCCTCTCTCTCCTGGAGGTTGAGGAGGTACTGAGAGAGAGGGAAGGCAGGTGTCTCATCCCCCTCTCTCTCCTGGAGGTTGAGGAGGTACTGAGAGAGAGTGAAGGCAGGTACCTCACCCCCCTCTCTCTCCTGGAGGTTGAGGAGGTTCTGAGAGAGTGGGAAGTCAGGTGGCTCAGCCCCCTCTCTCTCCTGGAGGTTGAGGAGGTACTGAGAGAGAGGGAAGGCAGGTGTCTCAGCCCCCTCTCTCTCCTGGAGGTTGAGGAGGTACTGAGAGAGAGGGAAGGCAGGTGTCTCACAACCCTCTCTCTGCTAGAGGTTGAGGAGGTACTGAGAGAGAGGGAAGGCAGGTGTCTCACCCCCTTCTCTCTCTCATGGAGGTTGAGGAGGTACTGAGATAGAGGGAAGGCAGGTACCTCACCCCCCTCTCTCTGCTGGAGGTTGAGGAGGAAAGAACATGAGGCCTGCATTTCAAATGGCAGGGATGTGTTAGGGGATGTATAGTGGATGTGTAGGGGATGTATTAGGGGATGTATAGGGGATGTATAGGGGATGTATAGGGGATGTATAGGGGATGTATAGTGGGATGTATAGTGGATAACATCTTCCGTCAAGATAGAACTGCCAAAGGGGGAGGAGTCGCAGTCTACTGCAGAGATAGCCTGCAGAGATAGCCTGCAAAGTAATGTCATACTTTCCAGGTCCATACCCAAACAGTTCGAACTACTAATTCTGAAAATTACTCTCTCCAGAAATAAGTCTCTCACTGTTGCCGCCTGCTACCGACCCCCCTCAGCTCCCAGCTGTGCCCTGGACACCATTTGTGAATTGATTGCCCCCCATCTAGCTTCTGAGTTTGTTCTGTTAGGTGACCTAAACTGGGATATGCTTAACACCCCGGCAGTCCTACAATCTAAGCTAGATGCCCTCAATCTCACACAAATCATCAAGGAACCCACCAGGTACAACCCTAACTCTGTAAGCAAGGGCACCCTCATAGACGTCATCCTGACCAACTGGCCCTCCAAATACACCTCCGCTGTCTTCAACCAGGATCTCAGCGACCACTGCCTCATTGCCTGTATCCGCTACGGTGCCGCAGTCAAACGACCACCCCTCATCACTGTCAAACGCTCCCTAAAACACTTCTGTGAGCAGGCCTTTCTAATCGACCTGGCCCGGGTATCCTGGAAGGACATTGACCTCATCCCGTCAGTTGAGGATGCCTGGTCATTCTTTAAGAGTAACTTCCTCACCATATTAGATAAGCATGCTCCGTTCAAAAAATGCAGAACTAAGAACAGATACAGCCCTTGGTTCACTCCAGACCTGACTGCCCTCGACCAGCACAAAAACATCCTGTGGCGGACTGCAATAGCATCGAACAGTCCCCGCGATATGCAACTGTTCAGGGAAGTCAGGAACCAATACACGCAGTCAGTCAGGAAAGCTAAGGCCAGCTTCTTCAGGCAGAAGTTTGCATCCTGTAGCTCCAACTCCAAAAAGTTCCGCGACACTGTGAAGTCCATGGAGAACAAGAGCACCTCCTCCCAGCTGCCCACTGCACTGAGGCTAGGGAACACGGTCACCACCGACAAATCCATGATTATCGAAAACTTGAACAAGCATTTCTCAACGGCTGGCCATGCCTTCCGCCTGGCTACTCCTACCTCGGCCAACAGCTCCGGCCCCCCCGCAGCTCCTCGCCCAAGCCTCTCCAGGTTCTCCTTTACCCAAATCCAGATAGCAGATGTTCTGAAAGAGCTGCAAAACCTGGACCCGTATAAATCAGCTGGGCTTGACAATCTGGACCCTCTATTTCTGAAACTATCCGCCGCCATTGTCGCAACCCCTATTACCAGCCTGTTCAACCTCTCTTTCATATCGTCTGAGATCCCCAAGGATTGGAAAGCTGCCGCAGTCAGCGGCAGCTCCCTCTTCAAAGGGGGAGACACCCTGGACCCAAATGTTACAGACCTATATCCATTCTGCCCTGCCTATCTAAGGTCTTCGAAAGCCAAGTCAACAAACAGGTCACTGACCATCTCGAATCCCACCGTACCTTCTCCGCTATGCAATCTGGTTTCAGAGCCGGTCACGGGTGCACCTCAGCCACACTCAAGGTACTAAACGACATCATAACCGCCATCGATAAAAGACAGTACTGTGCAGCCGTCTTCATCGACCTTGCCAAGGCTTTCGACTCTGTCAATCACCATATTCTTATCGGCAGACTCAGTAGCCTCGGCTTTTCGGATGACTGCCTTGCCTGGTTCACCAATTACTTTGCAGACAGAGTTCAGTGTGTCAAATCGGAGGGCATGTTGTCCGGTCCTCTGGCAGTCTCTATGGGGGTGCCACAGGGTTCAATTCTCGGGCCGACTCTTTTCTCTGTGTATATCAATGATGTTGCTCTTGCTGCGGGCGATTCCCTGATCCACCTCTACGCAGACGACACCATTCTATACACTTTCAGCCCGTCATTGGACACTGTGCTATCTAACCTCCAATCGAGCTTCAATGCCATACAACACTCCTTCCGTGGCCTCCAACTGCTCTTAAACGCTAGTAAAACCAAATGCATGCTTTTCAACCGATCGCTGCCTGCACCCGACTAGCATCACCACACTGGATGGTTCCGACCTTGAATATGTGGACAACTATAAGTACCTAGGTGTCTGGCTAGACTGCAAACTCTCCTTCCAGACCCATATCAAACATCTCCAATCGAAAATCAAATCAAGAGTCGGCTTTCTATTCCGCAACAAAGCCTCCTTCACTCACGCTGCCAAGCTTACCCTAGTAAAACTGACTATCCTACCGATCCTCGACTTCGGCGATGTCATCTACAAAATGGCTTCCAATACTCTTCTCAGCAAACTGGATGCAGTTTATCACAGTGCCATCCGTTTTGTCACTAAAGCACCTTATACTACCCACCACTGCGACTTGTATGCTCTAGTCGGCTGGCCCTCGCTACATATTCGTCGCCAGACCCACTGGCTCCAGGTCATCTACAAGGCCATGCTAGGCAAAGCTCCGCCTTATCTCAGCTCACTGGTCACGATGGCAACACCCATCCGTAGCACGCGCTCCAGCAGGTGTATCTCATTGAGCATCCCCAAAGCCAACACCTCATTCGGCCGCCTTTCGTTCCAGTACTCTGCTGCCTGTGACTGGAACGATTTGCAAAAATCGCTGAAGTTGGAGACTTTTATCTCCCTCACCAACTTCAAACATCAGCTATCTGAGCAGCTAACCGATCGCTGCAGCTGTACATAATCTATTGGTAAATAGCCCACCCATTTTCACCTGCCTCATCCCCACAGTTTTTATTTATTTACCTTTCTGCTCTTTTGCACACAAATATCTCTACCTGTAAATGATCATTTGATCATTTATCACTCCAGTGTTAATCTGCAATATTGTAATTATTCGCCTACCTCCTCATGCCTTTTGCACACATTGTATATAGACTCCCCTTTTTTTCTCTACTGTGTTATTGACTTGTTAATTGTTTACTCCATGTGTAACTCTGTGTTGTCTGTTCACTCTGCTATGCTTTATCCTGGCCAGGTCGCAGTTGCAAATGAGAACATGTTCTCAACTAGCCTACCTGGTTAAATAAAGGTGAAATAAAAAAATAAAATAAAAATGTGTAGGGGATGTGTAGGGGATGTATTAGGGGATGTATAGTGGATGTGTAGGGGATGTATAGGGGATGTATAGTGGATGTGTTGGGGATGTGTTAGGGGATGTATTAGGGGATGTGTAGGGGATGTATAGGGGATGTATAGGGGATGTGTTAGGGGATGTATTAGGGGATGTATTAGGGGATGTGTAGGGGATGTATAGGGGATGTATAGGGGATGTGTAGGGGATGTATAGGGGATGTATAGTTGATGTGTAGGGGATGTGTTGGGGATGTGTAGGGGATGTGTAGGGGATGTGTTAGGGGATGTATTAGGGGATGTATTAGGGGATGTGTAGGGGATGTATAGGGATGTATAGGGGGATGTGTAGGGGATGTATAGGGGATGTATAGTTGATGTGTAGGGGATGTGTTGGGGATGTGTAGGGGATGTGTAGGGGATGTGTTAGGGGATGTATTAGGGGATGTATAGGGATGTATAGGGAATGTATTAGGGGATGTATTAGGGGATGTATAGGGGATGTGTTAGGGGATGTATTAGGGGATGTATAGGGGATGTGTATGGGGATTTGTTAGGGGATGTATTAGGGAATGTATAGGGGATGTGTAGGGGATGTGTTAGGGGATGTATTAGGGGATGTATAGGGGATGTGTAGGGGATGTGTAGGGGATGTGTAGGGGATCTACAGGGGATGTGTAGGGGATGTGTAGGGGATGTATAGGGGATGTGTAGGGGATGTATAGGGAATGTATAGGGTAAGTATAGTGGATGTATAGAGGATATATAGGGCATGTATAGGGGATGTGTAGGGGATGTATAGTGGATGTATAGTGGATGTGTAGGGGATGTGTTAGGGGATGTAATAGGGGATGTATTAGGGGATGTGTTAGGGGATGTATTAGGGGATGTGTTAGGGGATGTATTAGGGGATGTATAGGGGATGTATAGTGGATGTGTAGGGGACGTGTTAGGGGATGTATTAGGGGATGTATAGAGGATGTGTAGGGGATGCGTTAGGGGATGTATTAGGGGATGTATAGGGGATGTATTAGGGGATGTGTTAGGGGATGTATTAGGGGATGTATAGGGGATGTATAGTGGATGTATAGTGGATGTGTTGGGGATGTGTTGGGGATGTGTTAGGGGATGTATTAGGGGATGTATAGGGGATGTATAGGGGATGTATAGGGGATGTGTAGTGGATGTATAGGGGATGTATAGGGGATGTGTAGGGGATGTATAGGGGATGTATAGTGGATGTGTAGGGGATGTGTTGGGGATGTGTTAGGGGATGTATTAGGGGATGTATAGGGGATGTATAGTGGATGTGTAGGGGATGTATAGGGGATGTATAGTGGATGTGTAGGGGATGTGTTGGGGATGTGTTAGGGGATGTGTTAGGGGATGTATAGGGGATGTGTAGGAGATGTATAGGGGATGTGTAGGGGATGTGTTAGGGGATGTATTAGGGGATGTATAGGGGATGTGTAGGGGATGTATAGGGATGTATAGTGGATGTGTAGGGGAAGTGTTAGGGGATGTATTAGGGGATGTATAGGGGAAGTATAGTGAATATATAGAGGATGTGTTAGGGGATGTGTTAGGGGATGTATAGGGGATGTGTTAGGGGAGGTATAGGGGATGTATAGGGGAAGTATAGTGAATATATCGAGGATGTGTTAGGGGATGTACTAGGGGATGTATTAGGGGATGTATGGGGGTTGTATAGTGGATGTGTAGGGGATGTATAGGGGATGTATAGGGGATGTATAGGGGATGTGTAGGGGATGTATAGGGGATGTGTAGGGGATGTATAGGGGATGTATAGTGGATGTGTAGGGGATGTGTTGGGGATGTGTTAGGGGATGTATTAGGGGATGTATAGGGGATGTGTAGGGGATGTATAGGGGATGTGTAGGGGATGTATAGGGATGTGTAGGGGATGTATAGGGGGAAGTATAGGGAATCTATAGAGGATGTGTTAGGGGATGTATAAGGGGATGTATATGGGATGTATAGGGGATGTATAGGGGATGTGTAGGGGATGTATAGGGTAAGTATAGGGGATGTATAGGGGATGTATAGGGTAAGTATAGTGGATGTATAGGGGATATATGGGATGTATAGGGGATGTATAAGGGATGTGTAGGGGATGTGTATTGGATGTATAGGGGATGTGGATGGGAGGTATAGGTGACGTATAGGGGATGTGTAGGGGATGTATTAGGGGATGTGTAGGGGATGTATAGGGGATGTATAGGGGATGTATTAGGGGATGTGTAGGGGATGTATTAGGGGATGTGTAGGGGATGTATTAGGGGATGTATTAGGGGATGTGTAGGGGATGTGTAGGGGATGTATTAGGGGATGTGTAGGGGATGTATTAGGGGATGTATTAGGGGATGTATTAGGGGATGTATTATGGGATGTGTAGGGGATGTATTAGGGGATGTATTAGGGGATGTATTAGGGGATGTGTAGGGGATGTATTAGGGGATGTGTAGGGGATGTATTAGGGGATGTGTAGGGGATGTATTAGGGGATGTGTAGGGGATGTATAGGGGATGTATTAGGGGATGTATTAGGGGATGTGTAGGGGATGTATTAGGGGATGTATAGGGGATGTATAGGGGATGTGTAGGGGATGTGTAAGGGATGTGTTAGGGGATGTATAGGGGATGTGTAGGGGATGTATTAGGGGATGTGTAGGGGATGTATTAGGGGATGTATAGGGGATGTGTAGGGGATGTATTAGGGGATGTATTAGGGGATGTATAGGGGATGTATTAGGGGATGTATAGGGGATGTGTAGGGGATGTATTAGGGGATGTGTAGGGGATGTGTAGGGGATGTATAGGGGATGTGTAGGGTATGTATTAGGGGATGTGTAGGGGATGTGTAGGGGATGTATTAGGGGATGTGTAGGGGATGTGTAGGGGATGTATAGGGGATGTATAGGGGATGTGTAGGGGATGTGTAGGGGATGTATTAGAGGATGTGTTAGGGGATATATGGGGGTTGTATTAGGGAATGGGTACCCTTCGTGATTTAACCTATATTCAGATGGCCCACTGCTGGGTTGGGTTGTTGTAAGTAAGTGTTTTTTATTTTTATTTTATTTCAACTTTATTTAAGCAGGTAGGCAAGTTGAGAACAAGTTCTCATTTGCAATTGCGACCTGGCCAAGATAAATCAAAGCAGTTCGACACAGAGTTACACATGGAGTAAAACAAACACACAGCCAATAATACAGTAGAAACAAGTCTATATACGATGTGAACAAATGAGGTGAGAAGGGAGGTAAACGAAAAAAAGTCCATGTTGACAAAGTAAATACCATATAGCAAGTACAACACTGGAATGGAAGATTTGCAGTGGAAGAATGTGCAAAGTAGAAATACAAATAATGGAGTGCAAAGGAGAAAAATAAATAAATAAATAAAATAAATAAATAAATACAGTAGGGAAAGAGGTAGTTGTTTGGGCTAAATTATAGAAAGGTTAAAGAAATTAAAGGAAGATTCCCTACAGGATCGACCCAGTGGCAAGTCCCATTGGCATCACCCACATGTTGTCTTTACATTAGGTGAACACTTGGCATGTCCCATTCTGTATTGTCCTTTACTAGCCTCTACTGTACTGTCCTGTACTATACTGTACTGTACTGTACTGTACTAAACTATAATGTACTGTACTGTCCTGTACTATACTGTACTGTACTGTACTGTACTAAACTATAATGTACTGTACTGTCCTGTACTATACTGTACTGTACTGTCCTGTACTATACTGTACTGTACTGTCCTGTACTAAACTATACTGTACTGTACTGTCCTGTACTATACTGTCCTGTACTATACTGTACTGTACTGTACTGTCCTGTACTAAACTATACTGTACTGTACTGTCCTGTACTATACTATACTGTACTATACTGTCCTGTACTAAACTATACTGTACTGTACTGTCCTGTACTATACTATACTGTACTATACTATACTGTACTGTCCTGTACTATACTATACTATACTGTACTGTACTAAACTATACTGTACTGTACTATACAATACTATACCATACTATACTGTACTGTCCTGTACTATACTATACTATACTATACTGTACTGTACTGTACTAAACTATACTGTACTGTACTGTACTGTACTATACAATACTATACCATACTATACTATACTATACTGTCCTGTACTATACTATACTATACTGTCCTGTACTAAACTATACTGTACTGTACTGTACTATACAATACTATACTATACTATACTATACTATACTGTACTGTCCTGTACTATACTATACTATACTGTACTGTACTGTCCTGTACTAAACTATACTGTACTGTACTGTACTATACAATACTATACTATACTATACTGTACTGTCCTGTACTAAACTATACTGTACTGTACTGTGCTGTACTGTACAGTACTGTCCTGTACTATACTATACTATACTGTACTAACCTGTACTGTACTATACTATACTGTACTATACTGTCCTATACTAAAATGTAGTGTACTGTCCTGTACTAACCTGTACTGTACTATACTATACTGTACTATAATGTCCTATACTACACTGTACAATACGTTCCTGTACTGTACTATACTGCCCTGTACTATACTATACTGCCCTGTACTATACTATACTGCCCTGTACTATACTATACTATACTGTCCTGTACTGTACTATACTGTCCTGTACTGTACTATACTGTCCTGTACTATACTATACTGTCCTGTACTGTACTATACTGTCCTGTACTGTACTATACTGTCCTGTACTGTACTATACAATACTGTCCTGTACTATACTATACTGTCCTGTACTGTACTATACTGTACTGTACTATACTATACTGTCCTGTACTATACTATACTGTCCTGTACTGTACTATACTGTCCTGTACTGTACTATACTGTCCTGTACTGTACTATACTGTCCTGTACTATACTATACTGTCCTGTACTATACTATACTATACTGCCCCGTACTATACTGTTCTGTCCTGTACTGTACTGTCCTATACTACACTGTACAATATTCTCCTGTACTATACTATACTGTACTAACCTGTACTGTACTATACTGTCCTGTACTATACTATACTATACTGTACTGTACTATACTGTACTGTACTATACTATACTGTCCTGTACTATACTATACTGTCCTGTACTGTACTATACTGTCCTGTACTGTACTATACTGTCCTGTACTGTACTATACTGTCCTGTACTATACTATACTATACTGCCCCGTACTATACTGTTCTGTCCTGTACTGTACTGTCCTATACTACACTGTACAATATTCTCCTGTACTATACTATACTGTACTAACCTGTACTGTACTATACTGTCCTGTACTATACTATACTATACTGTACTGTACTATACTGTACTGTACTATACTATACTGTCCTGTACTATACTATACTGTCCTGTACTGTACTATACTGTCCTGTACTGTACTATACTGTCCTGTACTATACTATACTGTCCTGTACTATACTATACTATACTGCCCCGTACTATACTGTTCTGTCCTGTACTGTACTGTCCTATACTACACTGTACAATATTCTCCTGTACTATACTATACTGTACTAACCTGTACTGTACTATACTGTCCTGTACTATACTATACTATACTGTACTGTACTATACTGTACTGTACTGTACTTTACTGTCCTATAATACACTGTACAATACTAACCTGTACTATACTATACTGCCCTGTACTATACTATACTATACTATACTGTCCTCTACTATTCTATACTGTCCTCTACTAAAATGTACTATACTTTCCTGTACTATACAATACTGCCCTGTACTATACTATACTATACTGTCCTAACTATACTATACTGTCCTGTACTAAAATGTACTATACTGTCCTGTACTAAAATGTACTATACTATACTGCCCTGTACTATACTATACTGCCCTGTACTCTACTATACTGCCCTGGACTACACTCAACTGTACTATACTATACTATACTGAAATGTACTGTACTGTCCTGTACTAAAATATACTATACTATACTGCCCTGTACTATACTATACTGCCCTGTACTCTACTATACTGCCCTGGACTACACTCAACTGTACTATACTATACGTAAATCAACACTGCTAGCTAGCCCCGAATAGCAGCACAGTAGCACAGTAGAAACCATTACACTCAACGGAACGACTTGATTAGTGTAGTGTCAACAACGCAGACACTGCCAGCTAGCCTACATAGTCAACAACGCAGCCTCTGCCAGCTAGCCTACTTCAGCAGTACTGTATCATTTTAATCATTTTAGTCAATAAGATTCTTGCTACGTAAGCTTAACTTTCTGAACACTCGAGACGTGTAGTCCACTTGTCATTCCAATCTCCTTTGCATTAGCGTAGCCTCTTGTGTAGCCTGTCAACTATGTGTCTGTCTATCCCTGTTCTCTCCTCTCTGCACAGACCATACAAACGCTCCACACCCCGTGGCCGCGGCCACCCTAATCTGGTGGTCCCAGCGCGCACGACCCACGTGGAGTTCCAGGTCTCCGGTAGCCTCTGGAACTGCCGATCTGCGGCCAACAAGGCAGAGTTCATCTCAGCCTATGCCTCCCTCCAGTCCCTCGACTTCTTGGCACTGACGGAAACATGGATCACCACAGACAACACTGCTACTCCTACTGCTCTCTCTTCGTCTGCCCACGTGTTCTCGCACACCCCGAGAGCTTCTGGTCAGCGGGGTGGTGGCACCGGGATCCTCATCTCTCCCAAGTGGTCATTCTCTCTTTCTCCCCTTACCCATCTGTCTATCGCCTCCTTTGAATTCCATGCTGTCACAGTTACCAGCCCTTTCAAGCTTAACATCCTTATCATTTATCGCCCTCCAGGTTCCCTCGGAGAGTTCATCAATGAGCTTGATGCCTTGATAAGCTCCTTTCCTGAGGACGGCTCACCTCTCACAGTTCTGGGCGACTTTAACCTCCCCACGTCTACCTTTGACTCATTCCTCTCTGCCTCCTTCTTTCCACTCCTCTCCTCTTTTGACCTCACCCTCTCACCTTCCCCCTACTCACAAGGCAGGAAATACGCTCGACCTCATCTTTACTAGATGCTGTTCTTCCACTAACCTCATTGCAACTCCCCTCCAAGTCTCCGACCACTACCTTGTATCCTTCTCCCTCTCGCTCTCATCCAACACTTCCCACACTGCCCCTACTCGGATGGTATCGCGCCGTCCCAACCTTCGCTCTCTCTCCCCCGCTACTCTCTCCTCTTCCATCCTATCATCTCTTCCCTCTGCTCAAACCTTCTCCAACCTATCTCCTGATTCTGCCTCCTCAACCCTCCTCTCCTCCCTTTCTGCATCCTTTGACTCTCTATGTCCCCTATCCTCCAGGCCGGCTCGGTCCTCCCCTCCCACTCCGTGGCTCAACGACTCATTGCGAGCTCACAGAACAGGGCTCCGGGCAGCCGAGCGGAAATGGAGGAAAACTCGCCTCCCTGCGGACGTGACATCCTTTCACTCCCTCCTCTCTACATTTTCCTCTTCTCTCTCTGCTGCTAAAGCCACTTTCTACCACTCTAAATTCCAAGCATCTGCCTCTAACCCTAGGAAGCTCTTTGCAACCTTCTCCTCCCTCCTGAATCCTCCTCCCCCTCCCCCTCCTCCCTCTCTGCAGATGACTTCGTCAACCATTTTGAAAAGAAGGTCGACGACATCCGATCCTTGTTTGTTAAGTCAAACGACACCGCTGGTTCTGCTCACACTGCCCTACCCTGCGCTCTGACCTCTTTCTCCCCCCTCTCTCCAGATGAAATCTCGCGTCTTGTGACTGCCGGCCGCCCAACAACCTGCCCGCTTGACCCTATCCCCTCCTCTCTTCTCCAGACCATTTCCGGAGACCTTCTCCCCTACCTCACCTCGCTCATCAACTCATCCCTGACCGCTGGCTACGTCCCTTCCGTCTTCAAGAGAGCGAGAGTTGCACCCCTTCTGAAAAAATCTACACTCGATCCCTCCGATGTCAACAACTACAGACCAGTATCCCTTCTTTCTTTTCTCTCCAAAACTCTTGAACGTGCCGTCCTTGGCCAGCTCTCCCGCTATCTCTCTCAGAATGACCTTCTTGATCCAAATCAGTCAGCTTTCAAGACTAGTCATTCAACTGAGACTGCTCTTCTCTGTATCACGGAGGCGCTCCGCACTGCTAAAGCTAACTCTCTCTCTCCTCTGCTCTCATCCTTCTAGACCTATCGGCTGCCTTCGATACTGTGAACCATCAGATCCTCCTCTCCACCCTCTCCGAGTTGGGCATCTCCGGCGCGGCCCACGCTTGGATTGCGTCCTACCTGACAGGTCGCTCCTACCAGGTGGCGTGGCGAGAATCCGTCTCCACACCACGTGCTCTCACCACTGGTGTCCCCCAGGGCTCTGTTCTAGGCCCTCTCCTATTCTCGCTATACACCAAGTCACTTGGCTCTGTCATAACCTCACATGGTCTCTCCTATCATTGCTATGCAGACGACACACAATTAATCTTCTCCTTTCCCCCTTCTGATGATCAGGTGGCGAATCGCATCTCTGCATGTCTGGCAGACATATCAGTGTGGATGACGGATCACCACCTCAAGCTGAACCTCGGCAAGACGGAGCTGCTCTTCCTCCCGGGGAAGGACTGCCCGTTCCATGATCTCGCCATCACGGTTGACAACTCCATTGTGTCCTCCTCCCAGAGCGCTAAGAACCTTGGCGTGATCCTGGACAACACCCTGTCGTTCTCAACTAACATCAAGGCGGTGGCCCGTTCCTGTAGGTTCATGCTCTACAACATCCGCAGAGTACGACCCTGCCTCACACAGGAAGCGGCGCAGGTCCTAATCCAGGCACTCGTCATCTCCCGTCTGGATTACTGCAACTCGCTGTTGGCTGGGCTCCCTGACTGTGCCATTAAACCCCTACAACTCATCCAGAACGCCGCAGCCCGTCTGGTGTTCAACCTTCCCAAGTTCTCTCACGTCACCCCGCTCCTCCGCTCTCTCCACTGGCTTCCAGTTGAAGCTCGCATCCGCTACAAGACCATGGTGCTTGCCTACGGAGCTGTGAGGGGAACGGCACCTCAGTACCTCCAGGCTCTGATCAGGCCCTACACCCAAACAAGGGCACTGCGTTCATCCACCTCTGGCCTGCTCGCCTCCCTACCACTGAGGAAGTACAGTTCCCGCCCAGCCCAGTCAAAACTGTTCGCTGCTCTGGCCCCCCAATGGTGGAACAAACTCCCTCACGACTCCAGGACAGCGGAGTCAATCACCACCTTCCGGAGACACCTGAAACCCCACCTCTTTAAGGAATACCTAGGATAGGATAAAGTAATCCCTCTCACCCCCCTTAAAAGATTTAGATGCGCTACTGTTCCACTGGATGTCATAAGGTGAATGCACCAATTTGTAAGTCGCTCTGGATAAGAGCGTCTGCTAAATGACTTAAATGTAAATGTAATACTGTCCTGTAGTAAAATGTACTATACTGTCCTGTACTAAAATGTACCAGTCCCTGCAGCTGAAAGCTGAAAAACCATGCTTCACCGTAGGTATGACGCCAGGTTTCCTCCAGACGTGACGCTCGGCATGCAGTCCAAATGTTGAATCTTGGTTTCATCAGACCAGAGGATCTTGTTTTTCATGGTCTGAGAGTCTTTAGGTGCCTTTGGGCAAACTCCAAGGGGGCTGTCATGTGCCTTTTATTGAGGAGTGGCTTCCATCCGGCCACTCTACTATAAAGGCCTGATTGGTGGAGTGGCTTCCATCCGGCCACTCTACTATAAAGGCCTGATTGGTGGAGCGCTGCAGAGATGGTTGTCCTTCTGGAAGGTTCTCCCATCTCCACAGAGGAACTCTGGAGCTCTGTCAGATTGACCACAGGGTTCTTGGTGACCTCCCTGACCAAGGCCATTCTCCCACAATTGCTCAGTTTTGCCAAGCGGCCAGGTCTAGGAAGAGTCTTCTTGGTTCCAAACTTCTTCATTTTAAGAATGATGGAGGCCACTGTGGTATTGGGGACCTTCAATGCTGTAGACATTTTTTGGTACCCTTCACCTGATCTGTGCCTTGACACAATACTGTCTCAGGGCTCTACTGACAATTCCTTCAACCTCATGGAATGATTTTTGCTCTGGAGGCGAAAGTAACGCACAACTGTTTAGTCGAGGTGCCCGCTAGCAGAGTAAAACAACTGTTTAGTCGAGGTTCTCCCTAGCGGAGTAGAACAACTGTTTAGTCGAGGTGCTCCCTAGCGGAGTAGAACAACTGTTTAGTCGAGGTGCTCCCTAGCGGAGTAGAACAACTGTTTAGTCGAGGTGCTCCCTAGCGGAGTAGAACAACTGTTTAGTCGAGGTGCTCCCTAGCGGAGTAGAACAACTGTTTAGTCGAGGTGCTCGCTAGCGGAGTAGAACACCTGTTTAGGCGAGGTGCTGGCTATTCGAGTAGAACAGTTTAAATGTTTTTAATTTTATCTTTATTTAACTAGGCAAGTCAGTTAAGAACCAATTCTTATTTTCAATGACAGCCTAGGAACAGTGGGTTAACTGCCTTGTTCACGGACTGAATGACAGAATATTACCTTGTCAGCTTGTGGATTCGATGTTGCAACCTTTTGGTTACTAGTCCAAAGCTCTAACCACTAGTCTACCTGCTCTAACCACTAGTCTACCTGCTCTAACCACTAGGCTACCTGTCTTTAACCACTAGGCTACCTGCTCTAACCACTAGGCTACCTGCTCTAACCACTAGGCTACCTGCCTCTAACCACTAGGCTACCTGCTCTAACCACTAGGCTACCTATCTGTAACCACTAGGCTACCTATCTCTAACCACTAGGCTACCTGCTCTAACCACTAGGCTACCTATCTCTAACCACTAGGCTACCTGCTCTAACCACTAGGCTACCTGCTCTAAACACTAGGCTACCTGCTCTAACCACTAGGCTACCTGTCTGTAACCACTAGGCTACCTGTCTCTAACCACTAGGCTACCTGCTCTAACCACTAGGCTACCTGTCTCTAACCACTAGACTACCTGTCTCTAACCACTAGGCTACCTACTCTAACCACTAGGCTACCTGCTCTAACCACTAGGCTACCTGTAATAACCACTAGGCTACCTGCTCTAACCACTAGGGTACCTGTCTCTAACCACTGGGCTACCTGTCTCTAACCACTAGGCTACCTGTCTCTAACCAGTAGGCTACCTGCCTCTAACCACTAGGCTACCTGCTCTAAACACTAGGCTACCTGCTCTAACCACTAGGCTACCTGTCTCTAACCAGTAGGCTACCTGCCTCTAACCACTAGGCTACCTGCTCTGACCACTAGGCTACCTGCTCTGACCACTAGGCTACCTGTCTCTAACCACTAGGATACCTGTCTCTGACCACTAGGCTACCTGCTCTAACCACTAGACTACCTGTCTCTAACCACTACGCTGTCTCTAACCACTAGGCTACCTGTCTGTAACCACTAGGCTACCTGTCTCTAACCACTAGGCTACCTGTCTCTAACCACTAGACTACCTGTCTCTAACCACTAGTCTACCTGTCTCTAACCACTAGGCTACCTGCTCTAACCACTAGGCTACCTGCTCTAACCACTAGGCTACCTGCGCTAACCACTAGGCTACCTGCTCTAACCACTAGGGTACCTGTCTCTAACCACTGGGCTACCTGTCTCTAACCACTAGGCTACCTGTCTCTAACCACTAGGCTACCTGTCTCTAACCACTAGGCTACCTGTCTCTAACCAGTAGGCTACCTGTCTCTAACCACTAGGCTACCTGCTCTAACCACTAGGCTACCTGTCTCTAACCAGTGGGCTACCTGCCTCTAACCACTAGGCTACCTGTCTCTAACCACTAGGCTACCTGCTCTAACCACTAGGCTACCTGTCTCTAACCACTAGGCTACCTGCTCTAAACACTAGGCTACCTGTCTCTAACCACTAGGCTACCTGCTCTAACCACTAGGCTACCTGTCACTAACCACTAGGCTACCTGTCTCTAACCACCAGGCTACCTGTCTCTAACCACTAGGCCACCTGTCTCTAACCACTAGGCTACCTACTCTAACCACTAGGCTACCTGCTCTAACCACTAGGCTACCTATCTCTAACCACTAGGCTACCTGCTCTAACCACTAGGCTACCTGCTCTAAACACTAGGCTACCTGCTCTAACCACTAGGCTACCTGCTCTAAACACTAGGCTACCTGCTCTAACCACTAGGCTACCTGTCTGTAACCACTAGGCTACCTGTCTCTAACCACTAGGCTACCTGCTCTAACCACTAGGCTACCTGTCTCTAACCACTAGACTACCTGTCTCTAACCACTAGTCTACCTGTCTCTAACCACTAGGCTACCTGCTCTAACCACTAGGCTACCTGTGCTAACCACTAGGCTACCTGCTCTAACCACTAGGGTACCTGTCTCTAACCACTGGGCTACCTGTCTCTAACCACTAGGCTACCTGTCTCTAACCAGTAGGCTACCTGCCTCTAACCACTAGGCTACCTGCTCTAAACACTAGGCTACCTGCTCTAAACACTAGGCTACCTGTCTCTAACCAGTAGGCTACCTGCCTCTAACCACTAGGCTACCTGCTCTGACCACTAGGCTACCTGCTCTGACCACTAGGCTACCTGTCTCTAACCACTAGGATACCTGTCTCTGACCACTAGGCTACCTGCTCTAACCACTAGACTACCTGTCTCTAACCACTACGCTGTCTCTAACCACTAGGCTACCTGTCTGTAACCACTAGGCTACCTGTCTCTAACCACTAGGCTACCTGTCTCTAACCACTAGACTACCTGTCTCTAACCACTAGTCTACCTGTCTCTAACCACTAGGCTACCTGCTCTAACCACTAGGCTACCTGCTCTAACCACTAGGCTACCTGCTCTAACCACTAGGCTACCTGCGCTAACCACTAGGCTACCTGCTCTAACCACTAGGGTACCTGTCTCTAACCACTGGGCTACCTGTCTCTAACCACTAGGCTACCTGTCTCTAACCACTAGGCTACCTGTCTCTAACCACTAGGCTACCTGTCTCTAACCAGTAGGCTACCTGTCTCTAACCACTAGGCTACCTGCTCTAACCACTAGGCTACCTGTCTCTAACCAGTGGGCTACCTGCCTCTAACCACTAGGCTACCTGTCTCTAACCACTAGGCTACCTGCTCTAACCACTAGGCTACCTGTCTCTAACCACTAGGCTACCTGCTCTAAACACTAGGCTACCTGTCTCTAACCACTAGGCTACCTGCTCTAACCACTAGGCTACCTGTCACTAACCACTAGGCTACCTGTCTCTAACCACCAGGCTACCTGTCTCTAACCACTAGGCCAACAACCTAATAACCAACATTTGGAAAAACAAATTGTCTTTATTGGTTTTTGCACTGACATGCACTGTCAACTGTGGGACCTTATATAGACAGGTGTGTGCCTTTCCAAATCATATCCAATCAATTGAATTTACCACAGGTTGTAGAAACATCTCAAGGATGATCAATGGAAACAGGATGCACCTGAGCTCAATTTCGAGACTCATAGCAAAAGGTCTGGATACTTATGTAAATAAGGTATTTCTATTTTGTATTTCAATACATTTGTTAAAATGTCTAAAAAACTCTTTTCATTTTGTCATTATGGGCTATTATGTGTAGATTGATTAGGAAAATTTTTATTTCATACATTTTAGAATAAGTCAAGTGGTCTGAATACTTCCCGAAGGCACTGTACTTACAATACAGTGTTGTTGCCTCATCAGCACCCCTTTCATTGTGAGCCAAAGAGCAATGAAGAGCATTTGTGTTAGCTGTAGGTATGAATCTCATTAAACATCACACACACAGACACAGCCTTCCCACACCCGGGAGAAAATTAAACACATATGGAAATAAGAAAACAGCATAATTAGTAGCTAGTTGTTTGAACCTTGCAGCGGGTTCAGCGAAACGTCTGTTCTCTACAAAGCGAGACATTATACACTATATGTGAATGAGCCAGGATCTCTCTTTCATCTCTCTATTTAACCGCTGAGTTTTTCCCTTTCAAAAACACCTCTGAGTAGAGGAGACATTACGAGACTAGATGCCTGTCCTCTCCTCCTCTCATCATCTCTTTATCCGTGAAAAAGGGCAGATGAAAAGAACACAACAAAAGCTGTCACTCTCTCTAAGGGTTCCCACTGTACCCTCTAATCCGAGTTTGGGACTCGGGGACAGTCACACCATCAGGGATCAGGATGAAAGGGTGTGGAGAGGAAGAGAGAGAGAGAGAGAGAGAGAGTGAGAGAGAGAGAGAGAGGGAGAGAGAGAGAGAGGGAGAGAGAGAGAGAGAGAGAGAGAGAGAGAGAGAGGGGAAGAGAGAGAGAGACAGAGAGAGAGAGAGAGAGAGAGAGAGACCTCCTCAGTCTGTTGTGTCCTTGGACTAAAGTCCATTTAAAGACAATGCTAGAAGGAACAGACAGGGTAGCACTATGCCCAGGTACATTGGTTGTAGTAGAGAGAGGACCTATTTCATAGACTAAAGGAGACCGAAGGAGACCGTATGAGACAGTCGGAGACAGAACGTAGGACGCTGTAGGAGACAGTAGGAGACTGTAGGAGGCAGTAGGAGAAAGTAGGAGACAGAACGTAGGACTCTGTAGGAGACAGTAGGAGTCAGTAGGAGACAGCAGGAGACAGCAGAAGACTGTAGGAAACAGTAGGAGGCAGTAGGAGACAGTAGAAGACAGCAGAAGACTGTAGGAGACTGAAGGAGGCAGTAGGAGACAGAAAGTAGAAGACTGTAGGAGTCAGTAGGAGACAGTAGCAAACAGTAGGAGACAGTAGCAGACAGTAGGAGACAGTAGCAGACAGTAGGAGACAGTAGGAGACTGTAGGAGACAGTAGCAGACAGTAGGAGACAGTAGGAGACAGCAGGAGTATGTAGGAGACTAGGAGACAAAAAGTAGAAGACTGTAGGAGACAGTAGGAGAGAGTAGGAGACTGCAGGAGACAGTAGAAGACAGAACGTAGAAGACTGTAGGAGACAGTGGGAGACAGTAGGAGACTGAAGGAGACAGTAGAAGACTGCAGGAGACAGTAGGAGCCAGTAGGAGACAGTAGGAGACAGTAGAAGACAGTAGAAGGCTGTAGGAGACAGTAGGAGACAGTAGGAGACAGTAGAATAATGTAGGAGACAGTAGGGGACAGTAGGAGACAGTAGATGACTGTGGGAGACAGTAGGAGACAGTAGAAGGCTGTAGGAGACAGTAGGAGACAGTAGGAGACTTTAGGTTACTTTAGGAGACTGTAATGCCGAAAACGGAGTTTGATTGAATTAGGGAGATTACAGGAAGGTTATTGTTATTTTTGTCAATTTTTTCCAGTGTTTTAACTGCTTCCACTGTCTTGTTGTGTTAGTCTACAACTATAGATGCACACACACACAAACACACACACACACACACACACACACACACACACACACACACACACAGTCTGTTGTGTGAATCCGTCATCATTAAGATGGTTAACAGAATCCGTGAGGCATGGGTCATCATTAAGGTGGTTAAATGACCATGTGGCCTGGGGAGCCTCCAGGCTGCTGGACCTGACAGCCAGAGGCATGCTGGGGACAAGGCCAGGGCAGGCTGCTACTGGGGAGGCAGAGATCCAGGGAGAGGTCACCTTCATGGGGAGGGAGACAACTCTGTCTGACTTGGGCCAAGAGTGGAGCTACTGTGCCACCTTGGAACATGTTCAAACAACGATCAACCAGGCTGAGAAGTTGGGTAAGGGCTAGGGACCCAGAGATCCAGGGTGAGGTCACCTTCAGGACCCAGAGATCCAGGGTGAGGTCACCTTCAGGACAAAGAGTCCCAGGGTGAGGTCACCTTCAGGACCCAGAGACCCAGGGTGAGCTCTCCTTCAAGACCCAGAGACCCAGGGTGAGGTCACCTTCAGGACCCAGAGACCCAGGTTGAGGTCACCTTCAGGACCCAGAGACCCAGGGTGAGATCACCTTCAGGACCAGGAGAACCAGGGTGAGGTCACCTTCAGGACCCAGAGACCCAGGTTGAGGTCACCTTCAGGACCCAGAGGCCCAGGGTGAGATCACCTTCAGGACCCAGAGACCCAGGGTGAGGTCACCTTCAGGACCCATAGACCCAGGGTGAGGTCTCCTTCAGGACCCATAGACTCCGGTTGAGGTAACCTTCAGGACCCAGAGACCCAGGGTGAGGTATTTTGTATGTGTGTTTATTATGGATCCCCATAAGGCAGCAGCTAATCTTTCAGGGGTCCGGCAAAATAAAGGCAGTTATATGACTTTAAAAACATGACAATAAATTATTTCATGGGGATATGACCACGTTGGACTGGGGCCATAGAGAATGGCCACTCAGGCACACTGGACATATCCTGGCCATGTCCACAGAATGGAGGTCTATGACTGACCATGTGGAACAGGATGTCTATGACTGACCATGTGGAACAGGATGTCTATGACTGACCATGTGGAACAGGAACAGGATGTCTATGACTGACCATGTGGAACATAATGTCTATGACTGACCATGTGGAACAGGATGTCTATGACTGACCATGTGGAACAGGATGTCTATGACTGACCATGTGGAACAGGAACAGGATGTCTATGACTGACCATGTGGAACAGGATGTCTATGACTGACCATGTGGAACAGGAACAGGATGTCTATGACATTTACATTTACATTTAAGTCATTTAGCAGACGCTCTTATCCAGAGCGACTTACAAATTGGTGCTTTCACCTTATGACTTCCAGTGGAACAGCCACTTTACAATAGTGCATCTAGGTCTTTTAAGGGGGGAGGGAGGGGGGGAGAAGGATTACTTTATCCTATCCTAGGTATTCCTTAAAGAGGTGGGGTTTCAGGTGTCTCCGGAAGGTGGTGATTGACTCCGCTGTCCTGGCGTCGTGAGGGAGTTTGTTCCACCATTGGGGGGCCAGAGCAGCGAACAGTTTTGACTGGGCTGAGCGGGAACTGTACTTCCTCAGTGGTAGGGAGGCGAGCAGGCCAGAGGTGGATGAACGCAGTGCCCTTGTTTGGGTGTAGGGCCTGATCAGAGCCTGGAGGTACTGAGGTGCCGTTCCCCTCACAGCTCCGTAGGCAAGCACCATGGTCTTGTAGCGGATGCGAGCTTCAACTGGAAGCCAGTGGAGAGAGCGGAGGAGCGGGGTGATGTGAGAGAACTTGGGAAGGTTGAACACCAGACGGGCTGCGGCGTTCTGGATGAGTTGTAGGGGTTTAATGGCACAGGCAGGGAGCCCAGCCAACAGCGAGTTGCAGTAATCCAGACGGGAGATGACAAGTGCCTGGATTAGGACCTGCGCCGCTTCCTGTGTGAGGCAGGGTCGTACTCTGCGCATGACTGACCATGTGGAACAGGATGTCTATGACTGACCATGTGGAACAGGATGTATATGACTGACCATGTGGAACAGGATGTCTATGACTGACCATGTGGAACAGGATGTATATGACTGACCATGTGGAACAGGAACAGGATGTCTATGACTGACCATGTGGAACAGGATGTCTATGACTGACCATGTGGAACAGGATGTCTATGACTGACCATGTGGAACAGGATGTCTATGGTTGACAATTTTGAAGAGGAGGTTTCAGACCTCTACCGGAGGTCAATATCTGGGGTCATTTGAGCAGTTGCCATACCACCTATCTCAAGACCAACAATTTAAAATAAGTTTATAAAATCATTTCCAATGCCAATTGGGGATCAGCACCGCTCTCTACAGTACCCTAGGGTTTAGCTGAATTGACATTTATTGACAAAACACTAAATGCCCACAGATAGGAGTATAACAATGCCAAACCTACAGTACAGTCCACACGATACTGCAAATCCTCTGCTCTCTTATCAACTCCTAGGGTCATTGTCAAGCCAAAGGAACACAGGACTTGGCTAATACCCATCTCAAACAGATCTTAAACGAGATAATGTTTAGGGCTAAATAGCCAGTGACTTTGGGTCACAGAAAAACGCTGTATGAGAGCAACGTTGTGACAGGCCAGTCAAAATACTTACTGGATCAGAGTTGGGGTAGAAGGATAGTCAAGATACACCGTTAACAAAAGATACCTGACGGTTAACTAGATTAACAAAGGTCAAGGAAAGAGGAGAAGGAGATAGGAGAAGGAGAGAGAAAACAGAGAGAGGAGAAGGAGATAGGAGAAGGAGAGAGAAAAAGTAAAGAGGAGAAGGAGAGAGAAAAAGTAAAGAGGAGAAGGAGATAGGAGAAGGAGAGAGAAAAAGGAGAGAGGAGAGGGAGATAGGAGAAGGAGAGAGAAAAAGGAGAGAGGAGAAGGAGATAGGAGAAGGAGAGAGAAAAAGTAAAGAGGAGAAGGAGATAGGAGAAGGAGAGAGAAAAGGGAGAGAGGAGAGGGAGATAAGAGAAGGAGAGAGAAAAGGAGAGAGGAGAGGGAGATAGGAGAAGGAGAGAGAAAAAGTAAAGAGGAGAAGGAGATATGAGAAGGAGAGAGAAAAAGTAAAGAGGAGAAGGAGATAGGAGAAGGAGAGAGAAAAAGGAGAGAGGAGAGGGAGATAGGAGAAGGAGAGAGAAAAAGGAGAGAGGAGCGGGAGATAGGAGAAGGAGAGAGAAAAGGAGAGAGGAGAGGGAGATAGGAGAAGGAGAGAGAAAAGGAGAGAGGAGAGGGAGATAGGAGAAGGAGAGAGAAAAAGTAAAGAGGAGAAGGAGATATGAGAAGGAGAGAGAGAAAAGTAAAGAGGAGAAGGAGATAGGAGAAGGAGAGAGAAAAAGGAGAGAGGAGAGGGAGATAGGAGAAGGAGAGAGAAAAAGTAAAGAGGAGAAGGAGATATGAGAAGGAGAGAGAAAAAGTAAAGAGGAGAAGGAGATAGGAGAAGGAGAGAGAAAAGGAGAGAGGAGAGGGAGATAGGAGAAGGAGAGAGAAAAAGGAGAGAGGAGCGGGAGATAGGAGAAGGAGAGAGAAAAAGGAGAGAGGAGAAGGAGATAGGAGAAGGAGAGAGAAAAGGGAGAGAGGAGAAGGAGATAGGAGAAGGAGAGAGAAAAAGGAGAGAGGAGAGGGAGATAGGAGAAGGAGAGAGAAAAGGAGAGAGGAGAGGGAGATAGGAGAAGGAGAGAGAAAAAGTAAAGAGGAGAAGGAGATATGAGAAGGAGAGAGAAAAAGTAAAGAGGAGAAGGAGATAGGAGAAGGAGAGAGAAAAAGGAGAGAGGAGAGGGAGATAGGAGAAGGAGAGAGAAAAGGAGAGAGGAGAAGGAGATAAGAGAAGGAGAGAGAAAAAGGAGAGAGGAGAAGGAAAAGGGAGAAGGAGATAGGAGAAGGAGAGAGAAAAAGGAGAGAGGAGAGGGAAAGAGGAGAAGGAGAGAGAAAAAGGAAAGAAGATAAGGAGATAGGAGAAGGAGAGAGAAAACGG
This sequence comes from Oncorhynchus nerka, assembly GCF_034236695.1. Lineage (NCBI taxonomy): Eukaryota > Metazoa > Chordata > Actinopteri > Salmoniformes > Salmonidae > Oncorhynchus > Oncorhynchus nerka. The sequence continues at coordinate 42,630,510 of NC_088411.1, forward strand.
AGAGAGGAGAAGGAAAGAGGAGAAGGAGATAGGAGAAGGAGAGAGAAAAAGGAAAGAGGAGAAGGTGATAAAAGAAGGAGATAGGAGAAGGAGAGAGAAAAAGGAAAGAGGAGAAGGAGATAGAAGGAGAGAGAAAAAGGAAAGAGGAGAAGGAGATAGGAGAAGGAGAGAGAAAAAGGAAAGAGGAGAAGGAGATAGGAGAAGGAGAGAGAAAAAGGAGAGAGGAGAGGGAGATAGGAGAAGGAGAGAGAAAACGGAGAGAGGAGAAGGAAAGAGGAGAAGGAGATAGGAGAAGGAGATAGGAGAAGGAGAGAGAAAACGGAGAGAGGAGAAGGAAAGAGGAGAAGGAGATAGGAGAAGGAGAGAGAAAAGAGAGAGAGGAGAAGGAAAGAGGAGAAGGAGAGAGAAAAAGTAAAGAGGAGAAGGAGATAGGAGAAGGAGAGAGAAAAGGAAAGAGGAGAAGGAGATAGGAGAAGGAGAGAGAAAAGGGAGAGAGGAGAGGGAGATAGGAGAAGGAGAGAGAAAAAGTAAAGAGGAGAAGGAGATAGGAGAAGGAGAGAGAAAAAGGAGAGAGGAGAGGGAGATAGGAGAAGGAGAGAGAAAAAGGAGAGAGGAGAAGGAGATAGGAGAAGGAGAGAGAAAAAGGAGAGAGGAGAAGGAGATAGGAGAAGGAGAGAAAAAGGAGAGAGGAGAGGGAGATAGGAGAAGGAGAGAGAGAAAGGAAAGAAGATAAGGAGATAGGAGAAGGAGATAGGAGAAGGAGAGAGAAAACGGAGAGAGGAGAAGGAAAGAGGAGAAGGAGATAGGAGAAGGAGAGAGAAAAGAGAGAGAGGAGAAGGAAAGAGGAGAAGGAGAGAGAAAAAGTAAAGAGGAGAAGGAGATAGGAGAAGGAGAGAGAAAAGGAAAGAGGAGAAGGAGATAGGAGAAGGAGAGAGAAAAGGGAGAGAGGAGAGGGAGATAGGAGAAGAGAGAAAAAGTAAAGAGGAGAAGGAGATAGGAGAAGGAGAGAGAAAAAGGAGAGAGGAGAGGGAGATAGGAGAAGGAGAGAGAAAAAGGAGAGAGGAGCGGGAGATAGGAGAAGGAGAGAGAAAAAGGAGAGAGGAGAAGGAGATAGGAGAAGGAGAGAGAAAAGGAGAGAGGAGAGGGAGATAGGAGAATGAGAGAGAAAAAGGAGAGAGGAGAAGGAGATAAGAGATGGAGAGAGAAAAAGGAGAGAGGAGAAGGAGATAGGAGAAGGAGAGAGAAAAAGGAGAGAGGAGAGGGAAAGAGGAGAAGGAGATAGGAGAAGGAGAGAGAAAAAGGAGAGAGGAGAGGGAAAGAGGAGAAGGAGATAGGAGAAGGAGAGAGAAAAAGGAAAGAGGAGAAGGAGATAGGAGAAGGAGAGAGAAAAAGGAAAGAGGAGAAGGAGATAGGAGAAGGAGAGAGAAAAGGGAAAGAGGAGAAGGAGATAAGAGAAGGAGAGAGAAAAAAGGAGAGAGGAGAAGGAGATAAGAGAAGGAGATAGGAGAAGGAGTGAGAAAAAGGAAAGAGGAGAAGGAGATAGGAGAAGGAGAGAGAAAAAGGAAAGAGGAGAAGGAGAGAGAAAAAGGAAAGAGGAGAGGGAGATAGGAGAATGAGAGAGAAAAGGAGAGAGGAGAAGGAAAGAGGAGGAGATAAGAGAAGGAGAGAGAAAAAGGAAAGAGGAGAAGGAAAGAGGAGAAGGAGAGAGAAAAAGGAAAGAGGATAAGGAGATAGGAGAAGGAGAGAGAAAAAGGAGATAGGAGAAGGAAAGAGGAGAATGAACTGCTCAGCATAGAACATATAGTAATAATTACAGATGACACTATTGTGAACTGTTCTCCATAGAACATAACAATTACAGATGTCACTGTTGGGAACTGTTCTCCATAGAACATAACAATTACAGATGGCACTATTGTGAACTGTTCCCCATAGAACATAATACATACTGTTGTCACGGTTGTGAACTGTTCCCCACAGAACATAACAATTACAGTTGTCACTGTTGAGAACTGTTCCCCATAGAACATAATAATTACAGATGCCACTGTTGATAACACAATGGTGCTAGCTGCCTGATTGGTTAGGAGTGTAGGGAGTAGCTGTGAGGGAGCAGGAATGTGACTGGGGGAATCACCAGGTTGCTTCAATTAATTATGGTCCACTTATTTCCCTGCCCTATCTCTTTCTCCTTCCCCTCCCCACAGCCTTCCCTTCATCTCTCTATCTCCCTTTATCTATCCCATCCAGCTTTCTGACCCTCTCAACAGTCCCTCTCTCCACCCCCCCCACAGACCCCCTCTCTCCATCTCTCTCCATCCCCTCTCCCTCCCCACAGTCCCCCTCTCTCCATCTCTCTCCATCCCTTTTCCATCCTCTCTCTCCCCTCCTCACAGACCCACTCTCTCCATCTCTCTCCATCCCCTCTCCCCTCCCCACAGTCCCCCTCTCTCCATCAAATCAAATCAAATCAAATGTATTTATATAGCCCTACGTACATCAGCTGATATCTCAAAGTACTGTACAGAAACCCAGCCTAAAACCCCAAACAGCAAACAATGCAGGTGTAAAAGCAAGGTGGCTAGGAAAAACTCCCTAGAAATGCCAAAACCTAGGAAGAAACCTAGAGAGGAACCAGGCTATGTGGGGTGGCCAGTCCTCTTCTGGCTGTGCCGGGTAGAGATTATAACAGAACATGACCAAGATGTTCAAATGTTCATAAATGACCAGCATGGTCGAATAATAATAAGGCAGAACAGTTGAAACCGGAGCAGCAGCACAGTCAGGTGGACTGGGGACAGCAAGGAGTCATCATGTCAGGTAGTCCTGGGGCATGGTCCTAGGGCTCAGGTCCTCCGAGAGAGAGAAAGAAAGAGAGAAGGAGAGAATTAGAGAACGCACACTTAGATTCACACAGGACACCGAATAGGACAGGAGAAGTACTCCAGATATAACAAACTGACCCTAGCCCCCATAAACTACTGCAGCATAAATACTGGAGGCTGAGACAGGAGGGGTCAGGAGACACTGTGGCCCCATCCGAGGACACCCCCGGACAGGGCCAAACAGGAAGGATCCCTTCTCCATTCCCTCTCTCCCCTCCTCACAGACCCACTCTCTCCATCTCTCTCCATCCCCTCTCCCCTCCCCACAGTCCCCCTCTCTCCATCTCTCCATCCCTTCTCCATTCCCTCTCTCCCCTCCTCACAGACCCACTCTCTCCATCTCTCTCCATTCCCTCTCCCTCTCTTCACCTCTCTCCCTCCGCACAGTCCCCCTCTCTCCATTTCTCCACCCCCTCTTCACACATCTCTCCATCCCACCTCCCTGAAATCCCCTCTCCATCTCCTTATTCCTCTCTCCATCCTCTTCCTCCTCTCTCCATCCTCTTCTTCCTCTCTCATCCTCTTCCTCTACTCTTCATCCCCCTCTTCCTATCTCCATCCTATTCATCCTCTCTCCTTCCTCTTCTGCCTCTCTCCATCCTCTTCTTTCTCTCCCCATCCAAATCCACCTCTCTCCATCCAATTCATACTCCCTCCATCCTCTTCTTACCCCCCCCACACTCTGACTAAGTGGTTTTGCTTTTTTAGCAAACGGCTAATTATCAGTGAGGTCACTCCTGTTCACGATCCTGTTCACGCTCCTGTTCACGTGCTCCTGTTCACACGCTCCTGTTCACGATCCTGTTCACGCTCCTGTTCACGTGCTCCTGTTCACGTGCTCCTGTTCACACGCTCCTGTTCACACGCTCCTGTTCACGATCCTGTTCACGTGCTCCTGTTCACGATCCAGATCCCGATCTCCTGTTCACGCTCCTGTTCACGCTCCTGTTCACGCTCCTGTTCACGTGCTCCTGTTCACGTGCTCCTGTTCACGGGCTCCTCTTCACGCTCCTGTTCACGGGCTCCTGTTCGCGCTGTTACGTTCCCCAGTTTATGTATTGTAGTTTGTATATTTGCATGTGTTTATTTCAGGAAATGGCTTCCTGAAATCCCTCAAGCAGCTGATTGGTCGACTCCATGGCTAATTGGAGAGCTGACCCCGCCCCCTCGTCAAGACTCAGCTGTCTCCAATTACCCATTCCTTCTGACGCTATATAAAAGCCAGTGTTCTGTTCAGGAGGGAGATCTTTTTGTAGAGAGATTTGCTGGGAGGTCATTGCAGAGATTTTGAGAGAGAGATTTTGAGAGAGAGATTTTGAGAGAGAGATTTTCTGGGAGGTCATTGTAGAGAGATTTTGATAGAGGTTGATTTTGATGGGAGTTCATTGCTGGGTAGTTGGTATGTTTTGTGAGTTTGTTGCTCAGATAGAGCTTATTTGATGTCCTTTGTTTCTTAGTTTGTTTGTGAAATTGTTTAATATTCTGTTTCATTTGTTCCCAGGCGAGAAGGGGAAGGCACCTAGGGAGTGCTTAGGAAAGAGGCCAGCGGGCATACATATACCCGTAACATATTCGCTGTCTAGGCACACTAGGTAAGACCTGGGCGGACCACCCCCTGTATTTTGGATAGGGCACCAGGTGGTGCTAAATTAGGTAAGTAGTGGGTAGGCAGGTAAGATAGGAGAGAGGGGGCTTTGAGATTTACTTTCTTTGCTTTGGTTCCGTCCAGCCCCTTTTCCCCATATTAACGTGTAAAGGAATAAAGTCCTTGTAAACGGTACCACATTCTGCTGTTGTCATTTTTACTCGCACCTACAGTCCATACCTTTTTCGCTTCACAGAGAGTTTAGTTGTAGCAGGGTGTTGCGTTCCCTCTTCATAGAGGCTTGCGTAACAACGCTCCTGATCATGCTCCTGTTCACGAGCTCCTGTTCACGCTCCTGTTCACGCTCCTGTTCATGCTCTCCTGTTCACGTTCTCCTGTTCACGCTCTCCTGTTCACGCTCTCCTGTTCACGCTCTCCTATTCACGCTGCTGTTCACGCTCTCCTGTTCACGCTCTCCTGTTCACGCTCTCCTGTTCACGCGCTCCTGTTCACGCGCTCCTGTTCACGCTCTCCTGTTCACGCGCTCCTGTTCACGCGCTCCTGTTCACGCGCTCCTGTTCACGCGCTCCTGTTCACGCGCTCCTGTTCACGCGCTCCTGTTCACGCGCTCCTGTTCACGCGCTCCTGTTCACGCTCTCCTGTTCACGCGCTCCTGTTCACGCTCTCCTGTTCACGCGCTCCTGTTCACGCTCCTGTTCATGCTCTCCTGTTCACGCTCCTGTTCACGCGCTCCTGTTTCCCGCGCACCAAAAGACTAGATTCCATCTGAGTGACACATGGAAAGAATCGGATTTCAATTTCCACCAGAAATATAGGGTTGTTTTTGGTCGATTGATTTTAAACGATGTAACTGTAAACAAACACACCTATAACTGTCACAGATGGTCAGTCCTTCTACAGCTCTGTCCAAGAGTGGTTACATTTCTCCAGACCCATCCTATAACTGTCACAGATGGTCAGTCCTTCTACAGCTCTGTCCAAGAGTGGTTACATTTCTCCAGACCCATCCTATAACTGTCACAGATGGTCAGTCCTTCTACAGTTCTGTCCAAGAGTGGTTACATTTCTCCAGACCCATCCTATAACTGTCACAGATGGTCAGTCCTTCTACAGCTCTGTCCAAGAGTGGTTACATTTCTCCAGACCCATCCTATAACTGTCACAGATGGTCAGTCCTTCTACAGTTCTGTCCAAGAGTGGTTACATTTCTCCAGACCCATCCTATAACTGTCACAGATGGTCAGTCCTTCTACAGCTCTGTCCAAGAGTGGTTACATTTCTCCAGAACCATCCTATAACTGTCACAGATGGTCAGTCCTTCTACAGCTCTGTCCAAGAGTGGTTACATTTCTCCAGACCCATCCTATAACTGTCACAGATGGTCAGTCCTTCTACAGCTCTGTCCAAGAGTGGTTACATTTCTCCAGACCCATCCTATAACTGTCACAGATGATCAGTCCTTCTACAGCTCTGTCCAAGAGTGGTTACATTTCTCCAGACCAATCCTATAACTGTCACAGATGGCCAGTCCTTCTACAGCTCTGTCCAAGAGTGGTTACATTTCTCCAGACCCATCCTATAACTGTCACAGATGGTCAGTCCTTCTACAGCTCTGTCCAAGAGTGGTTACATTTCTCCAGACCCATCCGATAACTGTCACAGATGGTCAGTCCTTCTACAGCTCTGTCCAAGAGTGGTTACATTTCTCCAGACCCATCCTATAACTGTCACAGATGGTCAGTCCTTCTACAGTTCTGTCCAAGAGTGGTTACATTTCTCCAGACCCATCCTATTACTGTCACAGATGGTCAGTCCTTCTACAGCTCTGTCCAAGAGTGGTTACATTTCTCCAGACCCATCCTATTACCGGCACAGATGGCCAGTCCTTCTACAGCTCTGTCCAATAGTGGTTACATTTCTCCAGACCCATCCTATAACTGTCACAGATGGTCAGTCCTTCTACAGCTCTGTCCAAGAGTGGTTACATTTCTCCAGACCCATCCTATAACTGTCACAGATGGTCAGTCCTTCTACAGCTCTGTCCAAGAGTGGTCACATTTCTCCAGACCCATCCTATAACTGTCACATATGGTCAGTCCTTCTACAGTTCTGTCCAAGAGTGGTTACATTTCTCCAGACCCATCCTATAACTGTCACAGATGGTCAGTCCTTCTACAGCTCTGTCCAAGAGTGGTTACATTTCTCCAGACCCATCCTATAACTGTCACAGATGGTCAGTCCTTCTGCAGCTCTGTCCAAGAGTGGTCACATTTCTCCAGACCCATCCTATAACTGTCACAGATGGTCAGTCCTTCTACAGCTCTGTCCAAGAGTGGTCACATTTCTCCAGACCCATCCTATAACTGTCACAGATGGTCAGTCCTTCTACAGTTCTGTCCAAGAGTGGTTACATTTCTCCAGGCCCATCCTTTAGCTTTTAACCAAAACCATGGCAGGGTGACCATTTATGTGGTTGTTTGAACTGCATATTGCAGAACAGGATGTACACAGAGACCAAACATTACATTTTTTTTTTTTTTTTTTTTTTTTTTTACAGCCGCTAGGACCTATTTCTCTATACTTAGGTCACTTTTTCAAAACTCTTCACACAGTTCTCCTAACCAACGTTCAACTTGGCACAGCAGTTAATTTCACATCCCAAAGGCACTAAAAAATATCAAAACACTTTATACATGTCTCAAATCATCTCATTATTCCATAACACTAGCAAAGGTTGTCCCCCAACAAGCCCACTTTGTCACTCATAAAACAATGACCTAAACAGCACTAACAACAGGTAGCATTACACAATGTTTTCTTCTGTAAAATGCCTTTACAAAACAAGAATGACACTTCTCTACTGTTTAGAATACTCTGCAGTTTATGTTACAGGAATGAATCAGACCTGATGCAATATGCTTCAATAGGTTTTATGCCATTGTTTCTAATGACCATAACAACGATTGCAGTTTGCTGCACAGCAGTGAAAATCCTACCTCTCCCACCTGTGGGAGGTATCCGTAGCTCCTAAGCAGAAATACAAAAACAATTACACACAAGCTTGGAGGCTTTGCTCAATTTACTTCTGTAATGGTTCAGTCAGATGCAGAATGCACATCTTACCTGTTGTTTTGCCTGACATTTCTCACATTAGATGCCACTGTTGAGTGTTGCAGACTTGTCTCCACTCTCAGACCAGCCTCTCTCATTGATGCCACTGTTGAGTGTTGCAGACTTGTCTCCACTCTCAGACCAGCCTCTCTCATTGATGCCACTGTTGAGTGTTGCAGACTTGTCTGCACTCTCAGACCAGCCTCTCTCATTGATGCCACTGTTGAGTGTTGCAGACTTGTCTGCACTCTCACACCAGCCTCTCTCATTGATGCCACTGTTGAGTGTTGCAGACTTGTCTGCACTCTCAGACCAGCCTCTCTCATTGATGCCACTGTTGAGTGTTGCAGACTTGTCTGCACTCTCAGACCAGCCTCTCTCATTGATGCCACTGTTGAGTGTTGCAGACTTGTCTGCACTCTCAGACCAGCCTCTCTCATTGATGCCACTGTTGAGTGTTGCAGACTTGTCTGCACTCTCAGACCAGCCTCTCTCATTGATGCCACTGTTGAGTGTTGCAGACTTGTCTCCACTCTCAGACCAGCCTCTCTCATTGATGCCACTGTTGAGTGTTGCAGACTTGTCTCCACTCTCAGACCAGCCTCTCTCATTGATGCCACTGTTGAGTGTTGCAGACTTGTCTCCACTCTCAGACCAGCCTCTCTCATTGATGCCACTGTTGAGTGTTGCAGACTTGGCTGCACTCTCAGACCAGCCTCTCTCATTAGATGCCACTGTTGAGTGTTGCAGACTTGTCTCCACTCTCAGACCAGTCTCTCTCATTGATGCCACTGTTGAGCGTTGCAGATTTGGCTGCACTCTCAGACCAGTCTCTCTCATTGATGCCACTGTTGAGTGTTGCAGACTTGGCTGCACTCTCAGACCAGCCTCTCTCATTAGATGCCACTGTTGAGTGTTGCAGACTTGTCTCCACTCTCAGACCAGTCTCTCTCATTGATGCCACTGTTGAGCGTTGCAGATTTGGCTGCACTCTCAGACCAGTCTCTCTCATTGATGCCACTGTTGAGTGTTGCAGACTTGGCTGCACTCTCAGACCAGCCTCTCTCATTAGATGCCACTGTTGAGTGTTGCAGACTTGTCTCCACTCTCAGACCAGTCTCTCTCATTGATGCCACTGTTGAGCGTTGCAGATTTGGCTGCACTCTCAGACCAGTCTCTCTCATTGATGCCACTGTTGAGTGTTGCAGACTTGGCTCCACTCTCAGACCAGTCTCTCTCATTGATGCCACTGTTGAGTGTTGCAGATTTGGCTGCACTCTCAGACCAGTCTCTCTCATTGATGCCACTGTTGAGTGTTGCAGACTTGGCTCCACTCTCAGACCAGTCTCTCTCATTGATGCCACTGTTGAGTGTTGCAGACTTGGCTGCACTCTCAGACCAGTCTCTCTCATTGATGCCACTGTTGAGTGTTGCAGACTTGGCTGCACTCTCAGACCAGTCTCTCTCATTGATGCCACTGTTGAGTGTTGCAGACTTGGCTCCACTCTCAGACCAGTCTCTCTCATTGATGCCACTGTTGAGTGTTGCAGACTTGGCTCCACTCTCAGACCAGTCTCTCTCATTGATGCCACTGTTGAGTGTTGCAGACTTGTCTCCACTCTCAGACCAGCCTCTCTCATTGATAGACCATGATTTAGTACATGATCAATTATAGCAGCCCCTAATCTCATCTGAGACTACAGCTCTTCATCTTCCTGTCTTCTTCCACCACCTGTTCATACTCCTCTTCCTCTCCCTCTCCCAGCCACTCTTTTTCTTCCTCTGTCAGCCACTTCTCTATCTCTGGCTGGGTCCATGTTTGCATTACAGTACAGCATTATTCCTAAAATGTCCCCTTTTGTATAGATGGTAACGAAATTGATAGATTAACACCTGGTTAGGTGGGTAGGTGTTCAGCTTCCTTTTATAGAATATAGAATATACAGAATATATATAGAATATATATGGAATAGATTTCAATACTGTATTGCTGTAGAAATGCAATTTTGTGTTATGTTAGTTAACAGTTTTGAAAATAGTATGTAAGCAGGTGCAAATTGACCTGTAGTTGCATTTAGTTTGGTGATGGATGTGTCTGAGTGAGAGAAAAAAAATCATGAAAATTGAAAGATGTAGTCATTGAATGTATTGGCCAAAGCAATGAAAAATGATCCACAGGTTAGCCCACATAGACTGCTGTTGTCCTCACTGTGTGAAGAGTTACGAAAAAGTGACCTAAGTATTGAGAAACGAGTCCTACCGATTGTAAAAAAAAAACTGTGATAATATACATGTAAATCTCTCTTCAAAACATGTTGATACAACAGTAGCTAAAATGGGGAGAAGTCTGTCCATGATAAAGTGCTGCCCTACCTTCTTAACATCACTATCAACAAGGCAGGTCCTACAGGCCCTAGTTTCTGCCTTAATAACATCACTATCGACAAGGCAGGTCCTACAGGCCCTAGTTTCTGCCTTAATAACATCACTATCAACAAGGCAGGTCCTACAGGCCCTAGTTTCTGCCTTAATAACATCACTATCAACAAGGCAGGTCCTACAGGCCCTAGTTTCTGCCTTAATAACATCACTATCAACAAGGCAGGTCCTACAGGCCCTAGTTTCTGCCTTAATAACATCACTATCAACAAGGCAGGTCCTACAGGCCCTAGTTTCTGCCTCAATAACATCACTATCAACAAGGCAGGTCCTACAGGCCCTAGTTTTGTCGCACCTTGACTACTGTTCAGTCGTGTGGTCAGGTGCCACAAAGAGGGATTTAGGAACATTGCAATTGTCTCAGAACAGGGCATCATGGCTAGCCCTTAAATGTACACAAGGAGATAACATTAATAATGGCCATGTCAATCTCTCATGGCTTAAAGTAGAGGAGAGATTGACTTCATCACTACTTGTATTTGTGAGAGTTATTGACATGTTGAATGCACTGAGCTGTCTGTTTAAACTACTAACACACAGCTCAGACACCCACACATACCCCACAAGACATGCCACCAGAGATCTGTTTAAACGACTAGTACACAGCTCAGACACCCAACATACCCCACAAGACATGCCACCAGAGGTCTGTTTAAACTACTAGTACACAGCTCAGACACCCAACATACCCCACAAGACATGCCACCAGAGGTCTGTTTAAACTACTAGCACACAGCTCAGACACCCAACATACCCCACAATACATGCCACCAGAGATACCTTCACAGTCCCCAAGTCCAGAACAGACTATGGGAGGCACACAGTACTACGTAGAGCCATGACTACATGGAACTCTATTCCACATCAGGTAATTAATGCAAGCAGTAGAATCAGATTAAAAAACACAGAAAAATACACCTTATAGAAAAGCGAGGATTGGAAAGCACAGACACATGAACACAGACACATGACCACAGACACATGAATACAGACACATGAACACAGACACATGAACACAGACACATGGTAACATGTACTATACATGTTTATTTTATTTGTGATTGTCACGTTCTGACCATAGATCTGTTATTTTATTCTTTGTTTTAGTATGGTCAGCACGTGAGTTGGGGTGGGCAGTCTATGTTTGTTTTTCTATGTTGGTTTTTGTGTTCGGCCGAGTATGGTTCTCAATCAGAGGCAGGTGTCATTAGTTGTCTCTGATTGAGAATCATACTTAGGTAGCCTGGGTTTCACTTTTGGTCTCTGGGTGTTTGTTTCCGTGTGTGTGTTTGGGCCACACGGTACTGTTTCGGTTTTGTAAATTCACGTTGTCATTTATTGTTTAGTGTTCTGAGTTTTAATTAAAAATCATCATTTACCACGCTGCGCTTTGGTCCGATCCTTCTTCCACCGACGACAACCCTTACAGTGATACTATACACAAAGGTACACAGGGATTTTGTCTTGTAGATACGTGGCAGTGGAGTCCTGAGGGCGCACACTTAACTATGTTGTGAAATGTGTTATGAATGTATTGTAATGTTAAGAAAATGTATATTTGCCAGACCCCAGGAAGAGTAGGTTCTGCGGGGATCCAGAATTAATACAAATACTAAACAAACACTGCCTTTTTAATCATTGTACTGTTATGCTGTGTAATTATAGACTTGCTTTAAAATCTAAATGACTGCATTTAGTGTGGGTATTGTCTGAGTCCAACATGTAAGGTACAGTTGTTTGAAGATATTGAACTCAATTCATACTGCAGTGGAAATGAAAAACAGCCATTTTAATTCAGGCCGCATACCTGTGTGAATGATTTAATTTGTGATAGAGAGAGAATTTATATCTTTTAAAATGGGGTCCTCATAGTCCTTGAGGTGGGTTCCCCATCCCCCCCAACCCATCCCGTCTGCTCTCCTCTGCACAGGTAATTAAAATGATATGACACGCTAGCATTAAATCAGCATGAAGTACTAGCGTAGTCGTTTCCTGGGTGTAATTTAGCGGTTTAAACATTTATCTCATTGTGAAACAACGACCTTGATTGTGGTAAATGTCAAACACCACCTTTTATGAATGATCCCGAATGAACAAGACTGAAGAATAAAGACATTTAAATCCGCCTTTTAACCTACATGTTGTGTTCTATTATGTCTCTCGTGAGGCAGAAGTGTGTAGCTGTAGTTTTGTTTAGAAACGTAAAAGAGAAGAAGAAAGGAGTAATAATTTCACTGGAAAGTCCATTCTACCTCTACTGGGTGGTAAAGATAACTACTACCCCGGCTAGAACATAGAAGATTTACAGATGTCAAGAACTGCTACCCCGGCATAGAACATAGAAGATTTACAGATGTCAAGAACTTCTACCCCGGCATAGAACATAGAAGATTTACAGATGTCAAGAACTTCTACACCGGCATAGAACATAGAAGATTTACAGATGTAAAGAACTGCTACCCCGGTATAGAACATAGAAGATTTACAGATGTCAAGAACTGTTACCCCGGCAGGGAACATAGAAGAATAACAGATGTCAAGAACTGCTACCCCGGCATAGAACATAGAAGATTTACAGATGTAAAGAACTGCTACCCCGGCATAGAACATAGAAGAATAACAGATGTCAAGAACTGCTACCCCGGCATAGAACATAGAAGAATAACAGATGTCAAGAAATGCTACCCCGGCATAGAACATAGAAGATTTACAGATGTCAAGAACCTCTACCCCGGCATAGAACATAGAAGAATAACAGATGTCAAGAACTGCTACCCCGGCATAGAACATAGAAGATTTACAGATGTCAAGAACTTCTACCCCGGCATAGAACATAGAAGAATAACAGATGTCAAGAACTGCTACCCTGGCTAGAACATAGAAGAATAACAGATGTAAAGAACTGCTACCCTGGCTAGATCATAGAAGAATTACAGATGTAAAGAACTGCTACCCCGGCTAGATCATAGAAGAATAACAGATGTAAAGAACTGCTACCCCGGCAGGGAACATAGAAGAATAACAGATGTAAAGAACTGCTACCCCGGCTAGATCATAGAAGAATTACAGATGTAAAGAACTGCTACCCCGGCTAGATCATAGAAGAATAACAGATGTAAAGAACTGCTACCCCGGCATAGAACATAGAACATATTAATTTCGCTGCTGAGAACTTCTACCCGTATAACATTTTATTTCAATGGCCATCATCACATCTCCAGTGCATATAGAGGATAATGCAAACACACTATTAATCACAGTGTTACCGTAGTGTGTAGTGGCTACTGGTTCTTTCAAAAATACAAATAAATAAGGAAACACAAAATGGCCATGTGCTTTGAAGATGAACTCTGATGCACTCTGAATAACACTGATGTGAAGTCACACAGTCACAAATATACATGTCATTGTCAATGAAGGTGTACCAAACCATGGACACAACCAGTAGATAGTGATGATGTCATCCAAATGTTCCTATTTTTGAAGCACGCCATATTCCTGAATGGGGTGAATGGCACCTCAAAGAAATCGCTAAGGATCATGGTGAAAGTGGCCGTAACCAGCATAGGATCACGATCGATGTATTTTTTGTTTTTCATCCTGCCTGAGAGAGTCAACCGCGAGCCTCCTCGTAGCCTGCCGGCCAATGGCTGGCCTGTGTCAGGGCATGGTCCTGTGTGACGACAAATGTAGTAGTGGATCACTATTTAATTAAATATCTTTTTTTTTGTAGCAAACTTTAAAATAATTTAATTGTTGGGGATTGAACTTGTTCATCATAAATATATTTGAGAGTTGGGGGGCCTGGACCAAACTCACTGGCACTAGAGTAGCCTTGGGAAGAAAAAAATAAAGTGAACCTGTGAAAACCAAAAGCAAGAACATAATAAATATTATTCTCTGCACGCAGGCTGTGTCTGAAAACGGAAGCCTAATATGTTACTTATAAGATACCCTACTTTCTCTATGGGCCCTGTCAAAAGAAGGTAATTATGAAGGGAATTGGGTGGCATTTGGGACGGGGGAACATCATAAGTATTCTTGGTCATCTCTAGACAGTCAATCCAGCTCTGAAGGTCTGGAGTTAAAAGGGTTTAATATAAGCTCCTCATATAAACCTGTGGAAGGAAAGAAAGATGCCTCCTGAATCAGAGTTGGGTTTGTGCCAGACCTGAGATGAAATACAATTTGAATTCAGTTCAAAAACTTTTATATGTACATGAATGAGCTATCCTATTATGGACCAATAGAATACTCCCAAAAAGTTTTAGCCCCACACATCTGACACTCCAGAGCAATGCATTATGGGGGTGAAATGGCGTTCCGCTACACTGCTGTATTTTTTTTTAACAATGCAATTTTTACAGTAAAGTACTGTATTACCTGTTTTGCTGTGTATTTACTGTGAATATTGGTGCAATGTGGGAAAATATTGTGAGCGGCGAAAGATGATTACCATATTTTGAGGAGGGTCTTTTAAGAGGCTATACTTGTTGCACCCATTAGTGGGAATTCTGTATTTTAGATTTTTTTGGGGTATTTGTCTGGTAAATCTACAGTAATTTAAAGACTACTTTGTTGTCAGTCATTTAGTCTAATTCAGTATATCTCCCACAGAACACTGTACGATAATGTTCCAAAACATTTTGTGGGTGCATGGTATTGTTGTGGCTCATTAACATGTTTTGAGGCGTGCCATGTAAGATACTCGTTGAACCCTGAGTGCTGTAAAAAAGTGCTGAGTGCTGTAAAAAAAATTAAGTGAAATGTGGCGGTAGATTATTAACAATTAAATGTATATAGGGAACAGTTCAAAGTGGTGGCAAGTGTCAAACCTTGGTTGAGTATTTCTTTAGCCTAGTCTGTTTTGCCCTGTAGCCACAGCCAGTTAAGAAACCTTGGTTGAGTGTTTATTTAGCCTAGTCTGTTTTGCCCTGTAGCCACAGCCAGTTAAGAATCCTTTGATAGGGCTTCTAGAAGGGCAAGCAACGCAAAACAACACATATTAATTGGTATGCTAATAAGTTGTATGCTAATTGGTACGCTAATTGGTACGCTAATTGGTACGCTAATTGGTATGCTGTAAAATATAACTACTCATTCACCGTTAGCATATTAATGTACATTTATTTACAATTTACAATATTGCTGTTTTAAGTTCAAATTGAATGCAGCATTCTGTAAATTATGGTGCATTGTGGAATCATTTTGTGGGAGAGGAAATAATTTCAGGCTCATTAACATATTTAGAGCTTTTTGAGCAGACAGCCTCAGATAGATGGCCTGATAGATGAGACAGGTAATGGCGGACTGGACGTAGTTATGTAGAGCACCTCAAGATAAAAACCTAATATTCAATATCGGCAAGTTAGACTAAATATTAGCACTACACAACCTTGTGGGGAATAACCTTCAATCTGGATAATAACACAAAACAAAACTTAAGAGTAGAGAAATGTATTGACAAATTTTACGAAAACAAGCAACACCCAAACATTACGTTTCAAAATGAAAACGTAACTCTTCTACAGACACAGACAATTTAATATGTTAACCACCGGGAATGGTAAAGGTCGAAACCGATCTGTTAAAATCAATAAGTGACAAACTGGGAATACTTGAATTAGTTAGTAAGGATATAAAAGAGTTGAAGGCCTCGAGATGAGTGAGGAAAAATCTGCAACATTGGAGAAGGAAACAAACAAGCTAAAAGAGACATTCAATAAGATTGAAACCGAATTGAATGAACTTAAAAAGGAGAACACCGTTCTGAGAGAAGCCATACTTGACATACAGATTAGATCCATGAGAGAGAATCTGGTACTTATCCAAGAGAAAGAAGGAGAAGCTCCTGAATCTGTAGTTAGAGAGTTCCTCCTTACAGCGCTTCAGATTCCACGTGAAGCTATGTCAAAATCCAACTGAATTTGTACACCGCTTCGGACAGAGAGAGAGGGCAGAGGTATGAACAACCAATCAAAGCCTGGGTAAAATACTTGCTGGGGACCAAAAGCCATGAATGACAAGTTTACGAAGGAAATTGCAGAACGGCGTAAAGTTCTGCAAAAGGAAACGAGTAGCTCTCATCGTTTATAAACTATATTTTGATAGCCAGTTGTTCAGAGACACAAAGATTACTCCATGGCTATTTAAAAAATTATAAAGTTCTTATAGATGAGGAAAATCATGAAACACAATTTTAGCCCGGTTATGGATTGTAATAATAAAATAACAAATATAGCTTTTCTATATATCTTCAAATATAACTAAATGGAAGAGAAAAGCACTAATTGAACATGGTGAAGATAAAAACTCAGTAAACAGAAGGCACAGTATGTGTGGATGATGTGGTGTTTTTTCTTCTTCATGTTTGGGGAAAGTGTGGAGTTGAGTGAGAAAGGAAATGGTTGCATATCTCAGAACCAATGTATTGCTGTGAGTCGGAGTGTGAGAGAGCTTTCAATGTTGTTCAGATGATGGATAAAACTTTTATAATGAATTATACGTCTTATTTATTTATTGTCCTATCATGGTGGAACAGTGTTTTAAAATAAATTATACAATTTAATGTATTTATTGTCCTATCATGGTGGAACAGTGTTTTAAAATAAATTATACAATTTAATTTATTTATTGTCCTATCATGGTGGAACAGTGTTTTAAAATAAATTATACAATTTAATTTATTTATTGTCCTATCATGGTGGAACAGTGTTTTAAAATAAATTAAACAATTTAATTTATTTATTGACCTATCATGGGGAACTAAAATTTTAAAATAAATTATATATCTAATTTATTTATTTATGATCCTATATTGATGGAACGGTCCACAACCCGACACCCACCTGTTTTATGGGCCTTATGGGCCTGCTGTAAGTGGTCTGTATGCAGCCAAAATGCAGTCAGAAACCTAGAGCAGCACTGCCCCCTCAAGATTCTGAGCCTGCTTGGCAGGGTTGGTCCTACAAAGCCAAAGCCCCCCAAAGGGAGAGCATATTATACAAGGAAATTCTCAAAGCTGCTAATGAGAACCTTGATGACCTTGTACCTAGCCGGCAGACATTTAGAGAGGTGGTATATTATTGTGGCCCTGGTGGCACAAAATCACAAGTCTGACTGCATGGAGATGGTTGGGAATATGGTCAATATGTGTTGTGGGTGTTTCTGGGAAATAGTGTACATTTGACCTCCATCATCTAGGAAGTGACAATGGTTCATAAAATCTCTCCATTTCTGCCCATTCTTTGTCAACGGTCTTGCAGGCCGTCTCATACAGCTGAATTATATGCATTCGTAAATAAAGACCTTTCTTGAGTTGGGCTCTGAGATGCTGCAACTGTTGAGAAGGTGAGCCTATGGTTGTGTGGGGGAAAAGGGTTGAGTGTGTATGTGCATATCGCACAACTGTTGAGAATGTGAGCATATGGTTGTGTGGGGGGAAAGGGTTGAGTGTGTATGTGCATATCGCACAACTGTTGCGAAGGAGTAAAAGATGTTAGGGACAATATAGAATGATTCACAATAATTGTTTGCTAATATAATAAATGCTTGCAATAATGTACATTTGGTAATGGCGAGACTGGTGAGAGGTAAAATCCTTTGCATAAATTGCCTACATTACTACAAATATTAATAGCTAATTATGGAAAGAAACAGTATTTTTATAATATATATTTTTTTTTGATTGCTATATTTAATACAAATCGAGGTGAGGGAGATGGAAATGCATTTGACAGTTGATCTTCTTCTGTTTTGTAAATGTGTGCTCTTTTCGAAGGATAGAGCCCAGTCTTTTCAGGGCTCTGGGATACGGGGGGTTGGGGGTGGTCTGCCGGGCATTGGGATGACAACCCAACTCGGAATGAGGAGGGCTTTTAGCGGGTGGAATAGTGGGGACCAATTGGAGATTTACTTAGTAGCAATGCAAATATCATGGTACAGCTATATAGACACTCAATCATCATGTTACTTTTTAACCGTACGTTTAAAAACATATATTTTCATAAATAGAATTGAAAGTTGTGTCTCAATATGGTAAGTGGTGAAATAAGTATAACCAGTTACAACTGTAATGGCCTAGCAGATAATAAGAAAAGACAATCAGTATTTACCTGGCTAAAAGAGAAGGAATATAATATCTATTGTTTACAGGAAACTCATTAAGAATATGTTTTCGTTTCAGTCTCCTCCATCTCCACTATCTGAAACTAATTGTATGGATTTCCCCCTAATAATTATTATTAATTCAATTAACATCTGTACAGAAAGACACATGTGAATGAACAAATTACAAAGGAGGAACTTTTTGATGCAATTAAAGTCTTTAAGGATGGGAAAACTCCAGGGCTGGATGGCATACCAGTGGAAGTATACCAAACTCCAGGGCTGGATGGCATACCAGTGGAAGTATACCAAACTCCAGGGCTGGATGACATACCAGTGGAAGTATACCAAACTCCAGGGCTGGATGGCATACCAGTGGAAGTATACCAAACTCCAGGGCTGGATGACATACCAGTGGAAGTATACCAAACTCCAGGGCTGGATGGCATACCAGTGGAAGTATACCAAACTCCAGGGCTGGATGACGTACCAGTGGAAGTATACCAAACTCCAGGGCTGGATGGCATACCAGTGGAAGTATACCAAACTCCAGGGCTGGATGACATACCAGTGGAAGTATACCAAACTCCAGGGCTGGATGACATACCAGTGGAAGTATACCAAACCCCACGGCTGGACGACATACCAGTGGAAGTATACCAAACTCCAGGGCTGGATGACATACCAGTGGAAGTATACCAAACTCCAGGGCTGGACGGCATACCAGTGGAAGTATACCAAACTCCAGGGCCGGATGACGTACCAGTGGAAGTATACCAAACTCCAGGGCTGGATGGCATACCAGTGGAAGTATACCAAACTCCAGGGCTGGATGACATACCAGTGGAAGTATACCAAACTCCAGGGCTGGATGACATACCAGTGGAAGTATACCAAACTCCAACAGAATGCTATGAAATATCGGGGACACCAGGCCTGGTTTTCATAGCTGATTTTGAAAAGGCTTTTGATAAAGTACGACTGGAGTTTATATATAAATGCCTAGAATATTTCAATTTTGGGGAATCTCTTATAAAATGGGTTAACGTTATGTTAGGAACCCTAGGTGTAAAATAGTAAATAATGGCTACATCTCAGAAAGTTTTAAACTCTCTAGAGTAAAACAAGGTTGTCCACTATCGGCATATCTATTTATTATTGCCATCGAAATGTTAGCTGTTAAAATTAGTGTCACGACTTCCACATAAATTGTTCCATCTCCTTGTTCGGGCGGCGTTCGGCGGTCGGCGTCACCGGCTTTCTAGCTGCCACCGATCCATGTTTAATTTTTCCTTTCTGTTTTGTCTGTTTACACACCTGGTTCCCATCTCATGATTATGTTCCTTATATAACCCTCTGGTTTCCCTTCCTGTTTTGTCTGTTTACACACCTGGTTCCCATCTCATAATTATGTTCCTTATTTAACCCTCTGGTTTCCCTTTCTGTTTTGTCTGTTTACACACCTGGTTCCCATCTCATAATTATGTTCCTTATTTAACCCTCTGGTTTCCCTTTCTGTTTTTGTATTTGTTTTATAACGGGCTTAATGTTCCGTTCTCGGATGGAGTAAATACAGTGGTTTTACTCTTACCTGTGTCCTGTGCCTGACTCCTTCGCTATCCTCTAGATCAGTGGTCACCAAACTACGGCCCGCGGGCCGGATACGGCCCGTCAGCACATTTGGCCCGGCCCTCTGAACAATACCAGAGACGCTATCGAATTTTTTTCCTATTTGGCCTCCAGAAAAAAAATCCTAGGCCCGGCCCTGTCAAAGAGAGAACGGAATAATGGCGAAAAGGTTAGGTAAGAGAAAAATTGATTCAGAATGCAGGGTATTTAACCTGCAGTAGACAAACAATTTTTTTTTTTGTTCAATGCAAAGAAAAGGCTGTTTGTCTCATCTGTCAAGAGACGGTGGCGGTATTCAAAGAATACAATCTTCGCCGACACTATGAATCCCGTCACAAAGACAAGTATGATAGCTTGCAAGGCCAAATACGAGCAGACAAACTCTCAAAGCTAAAAAGTGGACTACTATCTCAGCAGAATACATTTGTACGCCAAGCTCAGCTGAACCAGGCATCCGTTCGGGCCAGCTTTCGGGTTGCTAAACTGATAGCAAGAAGCGGTAAGCCTTTCACTGACGGAGAGTTTGTTAAGAAATGTATGGATGCTGTCGCGGAGGAGGTGTGTCCCGAGAAGAAAGATGCTTTTAATGCCGTAAGTCTGTCGGCGAGTACAATCACCAGACGCGTTGAAGAAATCGGGAGTAATGTATATGCCCAGCTGCAGCAGAAGACGAAAGAATTTGACTTTTTTTCATTAGCACTGGATGAGAGCACGGACGTGCAAGACACAGCGCAACTGCTCATTTTTATTCGTGGAGTTAGCGCAAACTTTGAGATATGCGAGGAGCTGGCAGCCCTCCAAAGTCTCAAAGGGACTACAACGGGAGAGGATATTTTTGACAAAGTGTGCCAAAACATGGAGAAGTTGGACCTGGACTGGTCAAAGCTAGCTAGCATCACGACTGACGGGGCTCCTAGCATGGTGGGCGAAACTCGCGGTCTAATAGGACGCATGAACCGGGAGTTGGAAAAAAGGGGTCTCACCGCCCCGCTACGAGTCCACTGCCTAATTCACCAGCAAGCACTGTGCTGCAAAGTGTTGAAGTGGGATTCTGTAATGAAGGTTGTGGTGTCGTGCATAAACTTCATCAGACCAAAGGGACTTAAACACAGGCAGTTCCAAGAATTCCTGTCTGAACTGGAGTCTACGCACGGAGATGTGCTGTACTACACAGAGGTCCGATGGCTGAGCCGGGGCAGAGTTTTGAGGCGTTTTTACGAGCTGCTACCCGAAATTAACGCATTTCTTCATTTAAAAGACAAAACGGTCCCAGAGCTGATCGACCCAGAATGGAAATGGCACCTCGCATATTTAACAGACGTGACAGAAATACTTAACAGCCTTAACTTGCAGCTACAAGGCGAGGGGAAACTCATTTGTGACATGTATTCACACATAAAAGCATTTGAGGTGAAATTAGCGCTGCTTTTGGAACAAGTGAAAAAGCGCAACTTTGTCCATCTTCCTGTTACCCAAAACCTGTCGACAGAGAACCCAGCGGTCCCGTTCCCAGCTAAAAAGTGCGTGGAAGCACTGGAAATGCTGAAGGCGGAGTTCGGTGTGCGATTCAGTGAACTACATGTTCATGCAAAAGAAATCCGTCTTTTTTCAGAACCCCTTTGTTGCCGACATTGATGAAGCCCAGCCTTCATATCAGTTTGAGTTGGCTGAGTTACAGAACTGTGATGTTCTGAAAGACGCATTCAAGCCCAACAGTCTCATTGACTTCTATGCCGCCCTCCCAAACGACACATATCCAAACATCAAAAAACACGCAATGAAAATGTCCACAGTTTTTGGCAGCACGTATATCTGCGAGAAAAGGTCTCGCATGAAACTGCTGAAAACCCCGATGAGATCAAGATTGACAGATGAACATTTGCATCAGTGCTTGAGACTGGCTGTAACTAGAATGGAACCTGATATTCAACTTCTCACCAGCCAGATGCAGGCCCACAGTTCACACTGATGAACATACATAGGTAAGCTCACTTTTCTGACTTGAATGAGTCATTCTGAGCATAAACAAATATAATCATAATAAAATCTACTGGGATAAAATCCATCTTTACAACCATACTGGTAGTGAAATGTATTGTGCTGTGTAGGTGCTGTATCACTTAGTTCAGTTTCTCAACCTGCTTCTTTTGTGGTTTTCACAGGGAAGTTGATGAGAGAGAGCTGCAAACAGCGGTGTCTACAAGCCTACTGGAACCTACAAAAGGATTATAAGGAAGGAACACAAGAACTTTAAGAGACTGCTCATATGTGTCAGAGAGATTCTGCTCTGACAACTGAGCTGAACTTTTATCTGTTAAGATTGTGCATGGCACGACAGAAAGTTAATGTTCCACGGCTTTTTTTTCTATGAAGAACCCAGAGAGAGTTATTTAGTTATTATTTATTTCCTGTTTTTTCTGTGAAGAACTCAGAGAGGGTTATTTAGTTATTATTTATTTCATTAATAGTGTTATTATTTGTTTCCTGACTTTTTTTCTGTAAAGAACCTGGAAAGGGTTATTTGGTTATGTGTGGCTTTCTGGAAAACAATAAATTTTTTAAGCTCCCCTACGATCGTCACACTTTTTCTGTTACAAACTGACACCGGCCCCCCATCAGAGAAGGGAAAAGTTATGTGGCCCTCACAGGAAAAAGTTTGGGGACCCCTGCTCTAGATAGACTCTGACAATTAGATTAAACAATAATATTAAGGGATTAGAAATCCGCGGCTTAAAACTGAAGGTGTCATTGTACGCTGATGATTCATGTTTTCTTTTAAAAACAAAATTAGAATCTCTCCACGGCCTCATAGAGAATCTAGAACTTTTGCTATCATCTCTGGATTAAAACCAAATTATGATAAGTGTACCATATAACGTATTAGATCACAAAAAAATGCAAATTTTACATTACCGTGTAGTTTACTAAGTAAATAGTCTGACGGAGATGTGGACAAACTCGGTATACAAATCGCAAAAGAAAGAAATGATCTCACTCCAATACATTTTTAAACAAAGTTAGCAAACATAGATAAGATCTTGCCACCATGGAAAGGAAAATACATGTCTATTGGTGGAGAAATCACCCTGATTAACTCTTTAGTCATATCACAGCTGACCTATTTCCTTATGGTTTTGCCTACACCTAGTGACCTGCTTTTTAAATTATATGAGCAAAAAATATTCAATTTTATTTTGGAATTGCAAACCAGACAAAATTAAAAGGGCCTATTTATATAACGAATATGAATTCGGAGGGCAGAAATTATTACATTTTAAAGCATTAGACCTCTCACTAAAGGCATCAGTCATACAACAGTTATACTTAAATCCAAACTGGTTCTCTAGTAAATTGAATGTCTCATCCTATGTTCAAGAATAGCCTTTCCCCCTTTATTCAGATTACACCTGCTCACTTTCAGTTGTTTGGAAAGGAAATAATCTCCAAAATATCGTTATTATTTTAAACAAGCCTTACAAAGGTGGTTGCAATTTCAGTTTAACCTGAAAATACAGAACAAATAATACAACAAATACTGTGGTTAAATTCAAATAGACTTAGATAAAAACTCTTTATTTTTCAAAGAAAAAAAAAAGTATAATTGATATAATAATACAACAAATATTGTGGTTAAATTCAAATAGACTTAGATAAAAACTCTGTATTTTTCAAAGAAAAAAAAAAGTATAATTTATATAATAATACAACAAATATTGTGGTTAAATTCAAATAGACTTAGATAAAAACTGTATTTTTCACAAAAAAAAAAGGTATAATTTATATAATAATACAACAAATATTGTGGTTAAATCAAATATACTAATATATTTTTCGAAGAAATGTAAAAAAAACAAATGTGAAAGATATCATAAATAGGACTGATGGAGTTATGTCACACATGCAGCTAACACAGACATATGGAAATGTCTGCTCTACCCAAAATTACAACCAGCTAATTGCAGCATTACCACAAAAATTGAAGAGACAAGGAGAAGGGGGAAAAGTAAGGAACTTGTATGTCGGCCCTGTATTAAAGAACATAAATGGTTAAAGAAAAGTGTGATGAATAAAAACATATACCAATTTCATTTAAGGACCAAAAAACTGACAGCTGTGCCAAAATAGTTGGGAAAAGATTTTCCCATTCCATGACTTATGAATTGATACGCAAAACAATGCCGAATTCAAAACATTGCATTTTTCAATTTAAACAACTATACAAAATTTGTGCAACTTACAAAGCATGTAGATAATAAAATGTTAATTAATTACTTAAAAATCATACAATGAGATTTAATGGATTTTTGTTTTAGATTCCGTCTCTCACAATTGAAGTGTACCTATGATCAAATCAAATCAAATCAAATTTATTTATATAGCCCTTCGTACATCAGCTGATATCTCAAAGTGCTGTACAGAAACCCAGCCTAAAACCCCAAACAGCAAACAATGCAGGTGTAAAAGCACGGTGGCTAGGAAAAACTCCCTAGAAAGGCCAAAACCTAGGAAGAAACCTAGAGAGGAACCAGGCTATGTGGGGTGGCCAGTCCTCTTCTGGCTGTGCCGGGTAGAGATTATAACAGAACATGACCAAGATGTTCAAATGTTCATAAATGACCAGCATGGTCGAATAATAATAAGGCAGAACAGTTGAAACTGGAGCAGCAGCACAGTCAGGTGGACTGGGGACAGCAAGGAGTCATCATGTCAGGTAGTCCTGGGGCACGGTCCTAGGGCTCAGGTCCTCCGAGAGAGAGAAAGAAAGAGAGAATTAGAGAGAGCATATGTGGGGTGGCCAGTCCTCTTCTGGCTGTGCCGGGTGGAGATTATAACAGAACGTGGCCAAGATGTTCAAATGTTCATAAATGACCAGCATGGTTGAATAATAGTAAGGCAGAACAGTTGAAACTGGAGCAGCAGCATGGCCAGGTGGACTGGGGACAGCAAGGAGTCATCATGTCAGGTAGTCCTGGGACATGGTCCTAGGGCCCAGGCCAGTTGAAACTGGAGCAGCAGCATGGCCAGGTGGACTGGGGACAGCAAGGAGTCATCATGTCAGGTAGTCCTGGGGCATGGTCCTAGGGCTCAGGTCCTCCGAGAGAGAGAAAGAAAGAGAGAAGGAGAGAATTAGAGAACGCACACTTAGATTCACACAGGACACCGAATAGGACAGGAGAAGTACTCCAGATATAACAAACTGACCCTAGCCCCCGACACATAAACTAATGCAGCATGAATACTGGAGGCTGAGACAGGAGGGGTCAGGAGACACTGTGGCCCCATCCGAGGACACCCCGGACAGGGCCAAACAGGAAGGATATAACCCCACCCACTTTGCCAAAGCACAGCCCCCACACCACTAGAGGGATATCTTCAACCACCAACTTACCATCCTGAGACAAGGCCGAGTATAGCCCACAAAGATCTCCGCCACAGCTCAACCCAAGGGGGCGCCAACCCAGACAGGCCGACCACAACAGTGAATCAACCCACCCAGGTGACGCACCCCCAGGGACGGCATGAGAGAGCCCCAGTAAGCCAGTGACTCAGCCCCGTAACAGGGTAGAGGCAGAGAATCCCAGTGGAAAGAGGGGAATCGGCCAGGCAGAGACAGCAAGGGTGGTTCGTTGCTCCAGAGCCTTTCCGTTCACCTTCCCACTCCTGGGCCAGACTACACTCAATCATATGACCCACTGAAGAGATGAGTCTTCAGTAAAGACTTAAAGGTTGAGACCGAGTTTGCGTCTCTGACATGGGTAGGCAGACCGTTCCATAAAAATGGAGCTCTATAGGAGAAAGCCCTGCCTCCAGCTGTTTGCTTAGAAATTCTAGGGACAATTAGGAGGCCTGCGTCTTGTGACCGTAGCGTACGTGTAGGTATGTACGGCAGGACCAAATCAGAGAGATAGGTAGGAGCAAGCCCATGTAATGCTTTGTAGGTTAGCAGTAAAACATTGAAATCAGCCCTTGCTTTGACAGGAAGCCAGTGTAGAGGCTAGCACTGGAGTAATATGATCAAATTTTTTGGTTCTAGTCAGGATTCTAGCAGCCGTATTCAGCACTAACTGAAGTTTATTTAGTGCTTTATCCGGGTAGCCGGAAAATAGAGCATTGCAGTAGTCTAACCTAGAAGTGACAAAAGCATGGATTAATTTTTCTGCATCATTTTTGGACAGAAAGTTTCTGATTTTTGCAATGTTACGTAGATGGAAAAAGCTGTCCTCGAAATGGTCTTGATATGTTCTTCAAAAGAGAGATCAGGGTCCAGAGTAACGCCGAGGTCCTTCACAGTTTTATTTGAGACGACTGTACAACCATTAAGATTAATTGTCAGATTCAACAGAAGATCTCTTTGTTTCTTGGGACCTAGAACAAGCATCTCTGTTTTGTCCGAGTTTAATAGTGGAAAGTTTGCAGCCATCCACTTCCTTATGTCTGAAACACATGCTTCTAGCGAGGGCAATTTTGGGGCTTCACCATGTTTCATTGAAATGTACAGCTGTGTGTCATCCGCATAGCAGTGAAAGTTTACATTATGTTTTCGAATAACATCCCCAAGAGGTAAAATATATAGTGAAAACAATAGTGGTCCTAAAACAGAACCTTGAGGAACACCGAAATTTACAGTTGATTTGTCAGAGGACAAACCATTCACAGAGACAAACTGATATCTTTCCGACAGATAAGATCTAAACCAGGCCAGAACATGTCCGTGTAGACCAATTTGGGTTTCCAATCTCTCCAAAAGAATGTGGTGATCGATGGTATCAAAAGCAGCACTAAGGTCTAGGAGCACGAGGACAGATGCAGAGCCTCGGTCCGTTGCCATTAAAATGTCATTTACCACCTTCACAAGTGCCGTCTCAGTGCTATGATGGGGTCTAAAACCAGACTGAAGCATTTCGTATACATTGTTTGTCTTCAGGAAGGCAGTGAGTTGCTGCGCAACAGCCTTCTCTAAAATTTTTGAGAGGAATGGAAGATTCGATATAGGCCGATAGTTTTTTATATTTTCTGGGTCAAGGTTTGGCTTTTTCAAGAGAGGCTTTATTACTGCCACTTTTAGTGAGTTTGGTACACATCAAGTGGATAGAGAGCCGTTTATTATGTTCAACATAGGAGGGCCAAGCACAGGAAGCAGCTCTTTCAGTAGTTTAGTTGGAATAGGGTCCAGTATGCAGCTTGAAGGTTTAGAGGCCATGATTATTTTCATCATTGTGTCAAGAGATATAGTACTAAAAGACTTGAGCGTCTCTCTTGATCCTAGGTCCTGGCAGAGTTGTGCAGACTCAGGACAACTGAGGTTTGGAGGAATACGCAGGTTTAAAGAGGAGTCCGTAATTTGCTTTCTAATAATCATAATCTTTTCCTCAAAGAAGTTCATGAATTTATCACTGCTAAAGTGAAAGTCATCCTCTCTTGGGGAATGCTGCTTTTTAGTTAGCTTTGCGACAGTATCAAAAAGGAATTTCGGATTGTTCTTATTTTCCTCAATTAAGTTAGAAAAATAGGATGATCGAGCAGCAGTAAGGGCTCTTCGGTACTGCACGCTACCGTCCTTCCAAGCTAGTCGGAAGACTTCCAGTTTGGTGTGGCGCCATTTCCGTTCCAATTTTCTGGAAGCTTGCTTCAGAGCTCGGGTATTTTCTGTGTACCAGGGAGCTAGTTTCTTATGAGACATTTTTTTAGTTTTTAGGGGTGCAACTGCATCTAGGGTATTGCGCAAGGTTAAATTGAGATACTCAGTTAGGTGGTTAACGGATTTTTGTCCTCTGGCGTCCTTGGGTAGGCAGAGGGAGTCTGGAAGGGCATCAAGGAATCTTTGTGTTGTCTGTGAATTTATAGCACGACTTTTGATGTTCCTTGGTTGGGGTCTGAGCAGATTATTTGTTGCAATTGCAAACGTAATAAAATGGTGGTCCGATAGTCCAGGATTATGAGGAAAAACATTAAGATCCACAACATTTATTCCATGGGACAAAACTAGGTCCAGCGTATGACTGTGACAGTGAGTGGGTCCAGAGACATGTTGGACAAAACCCACTGAGTCGATGATGGCTCCGAAAGCCTTTTGGAGTGGGTCTGTGGACTTTTCCATGTGAATATTAAAGTCACCAAAGATTAGAATATTATCTGCAATGACTACAAGGTCCGATAGGAATTCAGGGAACTCAGTGAGAAACGCTGTATATGGCCCAGGAGGCCTGTAAACAGTAGCTATAAAAAGTGATTGAGTAGGCTGCATAGATTTCATGACTAGAAGCTCAAAAGACGAAAACGTCATTTTTTTTTTTTTTTTGTAAATTGAAATTTGCTATCGTAAATGTTAGCAACACCTCCGCCTTTGCGGGATGCACGGGGGATATGCTCAGTAGTGTAGCCAGGAGGTGAGGCCTCATTTAACACAGTAAATTCATCAGGCTTAAGCCATGTTTCAGTCAGGCCAATCACATCAAGATTATGATCAGTGATTAGTTCATTGACTATAATTGCCTTTGAAGTAAGGGATCTAACATTAAGTAGCCCTATTTTGAGAAGTGAGGTATCATGATCTCTTTCAGTAATGACAGGAATGGAGGTGGTCTTTATCCTAGTGAGATTGCTAAGGCGAACACCGCCATGTTTAGTTTTGCCCAACCTAGGTCGAGGCACAGACACGGTCTCAATGGTGATAGCTGAGCTGACTACACTGACTATGCTAGTGGCAGACTCCACTATGCTGGCAGGCTGGCTTATAGCCTGCTGCCTGGCCTGCACCCTATTTCATTGTGGAGCTAGAGGAGTTAGAGCCCTGTCTATGTTGGTAGATAAGATGAGAGCACCCCTCCAGCTAGGATGGAGTCCGTCACTCCTCAGCAGGTCAGGCTTGGTCCTGTTTGTGGGTGAGTCCCAGAAAGAGGGCCAATTATCTACAAATTCTATCTTTTGGGAGGGGCAGAAAACAGTTTTCAACCAGCGATTGAGTTGTGAGACTCTGCTGTAGAGCTCATCACTCCCCCTAACTGGGAGGGGGCCAGAGACAATTACTCGATGCCGACACATCTTTCTAGCTGATATGCACGCAGAAGCTATGTTGCGCTTGGTGATCTCTGACTGTTTCATCCTAACATCGTTGGTGCCGACGTGGATAACAATATCTCTATACTCTCTACACTCGCCAGTTTTAGCTTTAGCCAGCACCATCTTCAGATTAGCCTTAACGTCGGTAGCCCTGCCCCCGGGTAAACAGTGTATGATCGCTGGATGATTCGCTTTAAGTCTAATACTGCGGGTAATGGAGTCGCCAATGACTAGAGTTTTCAATTCAATGACTAAAAATTACAGACCTCTACATGCTTCGTAAGTAGGAAAACCTGCAAAATCGGCAGTGTATCAAATACTTCTTCTCCCCACTGTACATAGACTTGAAATCCCTGGCCATTTTAATAATGTATCTTAGTCTACGCCTATTCTGCTCTGACTTTGCTCGTCCAAACATCTATATATTCTTAATTCCATTCCGTTACTTTAGATTGTGTGTATTACTAGATATTACACCACTGTCGGAGCTGGAAACACAAGTGTTTCTCTACACCCGCAAAAACATCTGCAAAACACGTGTGACAAATAACATTTGACTTGATTTCATTTGGATGAATCAATGTGTTTCTTAGTGTATTCATTCATAATTGATTCGAATGACATGTTCAGAACATTGACACCCAACCTACTGGCCAATCAGCTCACAGTCTTTTGAACACTTTCCTAATTGTGCAGGTCAGTCACATTTCCGTCTCCTTTTCATATCGGAAAAAAATGCAACTGGCAGGATATTGATAAGGGATTTACATAGGCTATTGATAGAGGATTTACATAGGCTATAGATACAGGCTATAGATACAGGCTATAGATACAGGCTATAGATACAGGCTTTACATAGGCTATAGATACAGACTTTACATAGGCTATAGATACAGGCTATAGATACAGGCTATAGATACAGGCTATAGATACAGGCTATAGATACAGGCTATAGATACAGGCTATAGATACAGGCTATAGATACAGGCTTTACATAGGCTATAGATACAGGCTATAGATACAGGCTATAGATACAGGCTATAGATACAGGCTTTACATAAGCTATAGATACAGGCTATAGATACAGGCTATAGATACAGGCTTTACATAGGCTATAGATACAGGCTTTACATAGGCTATAGATACAGGCTATAGATACAGGTTATTGATACAGGCTAAGATACAGGCTATAGATACAGGCTATTGATACAGGTTATAGATACAGGCTATAGATACAGGCTATAGATACAGGCTTTACATAGGCTATAGATACAGGCTTTACATAGGCTATAGATACAGGCTATAGATACAGGCTATAGATACAGGCTTTACATAGGCTATAGATACAGGCTTTACATAGGCTATAGATACAGGCTATTGATACAGACTTTACATAGGCTATAGATACAGACTTTACATAGGCTATTGATACAGACTTTACTATTGGTGCCAATCTCTACAGCCTAATACTTATTACAAGGTTAAAATAAAATGTATTTATATAAGTCGCAGACAAAGGAGTTCGCTTCTGCTTGCAGGCTTCGCTGTAAAATATAAGGCCGTGTGGCAGGTGCTAGAACAAAAGCTGAGAATATTTAAATATTCATCTGTTGTCAGATGCTTTATAACCATTTTTTTTTAGAACAAATGCCTCAAAGCAAAGGAGGAACTGTATTTCACGAACCCTGCAAGAGGAGGGAGGGTGAGGTACAAATCCATTTTGATTTGCCCTCTGTCTATCAGGTATGAAGGTTAGACCCAGATTCAGACCACGTCGAATAAACAATAGTTTAATATTCCAACAGGGGCAGGCAATAGACAGGTCAAGGCAGGCAGGGGTCAGTAAACCGAAGGTGAGGCAAAAGTATCGGGCGGCAGACAGGCTCAGGGTCAGGGTAAGGCAGAGGTCGGTAATCCAGAGGGGGGGGCAAAGGTGAGGGTCGGCAGGCAGGCTTAGGGTCAGGGTAAGGCAGAGTGGTCAGGCAGGCGGGCTCGGAGTCAGGACAGGCAGGGGTCAAAACCAGGAGGGCAAGAAAAGAGAGACTGGAATAATCAGGAGCTGAGACACAAAATGCTGGTTGACTTGAACAAACAAGACAAACTGGCAACAGACAAACAGGGAACACAGGTATAAATACACAGGAGATAATGGGGAAGATGTACACCTGGAGTGGGCTGGTGAAAATCACAAAAACACGTGAAACAGATCAGGGTTTGACACTGTATTAACCAATACAGCATCTTTAATTACATAGAAAGAGGGGCAGAGAGGACCAGGAAGGACAGGTTACTGACCAAAAATATGAATGCAACATGCAACAAGTTCAAATATTTTACTGATTTACAGTTCATATAAGGAAATCAGTCAATTGAAATACATTCATTAGTCCCTAATCTGACTGGTGCAGCTTCGCAGCTAGGCCCACTCACTCGGGAGCCAGGCCCAGCCAATAAGAATTAGATTTTCCCCACAAAAGAGCCCACTCAGATGAGCCTGCAGGCGAAGAAGCCAGATGTGGTGGTTCTGAGCTGGTGGTCTGCGGTTGTGACACCGGTTTGCGTACTACTAAATTCTCAAAAAATATATTGGAGGCAGCTTAAGGTAGATAAATTAACATTCAACTCTCTGGCAACAGCTCCGGTGGACATTCCTGCGGTCAGAATGCCAATTGGACACTCCCTCAAAACTTGAGACATCTGTGACATTGTGTTGTGTGACAAAACTGCACATTTTAAAGTGGCCTTGTATTGTCCCTGGCACAAGGTGCACCTGTGTAAGGATCATGCTGCTTAATCACCTTCTTGATATGCCACACCTGTCAGGTGGATGGATTTTCTTGGCGAAGGAGAAATGCTCACAAACAGGAATGTAATCAAATCTGTACACAACATTTGAGAGAAATAAACTTTTTTGTGTGTATGTGTCACGACTTCCACCAAAGTTGTTCTCTCTTATTGTTCGGGCGGGGTTCGGCGGTCGACGTCACCGGCTTTCTAGCTGCCACCGATCCATTTCATTTTTCCTTTTGTTTTGTCTGTTTACACACCTGGTTCCCATCTCATAATTATGTTCCTTATTTAACCCTCTGGTTTCCCTTTCTGTTTGTGCGTGATTGTCTTTCTTGTGTTGGAGTTCTATCCTGCTTTGTCCTTGTTTGATAACGGGATTTTTGTTCCGTTCTTGGATTCAGTAAACACAGTGTATTTTTACTCTTACCTAGGTCCTGCGCCTGACTCCTTCACTATCTTCTAAATAGACTCTGACAGTATGCAACATTTTTGCTTTTTTTTTCAGCTCATGAAAACTTGGGACCAACAACAATACGCTTTTATATTTGTGTTAAATTTAGATTTAAAACACAGGTCTGGTGCCTGTTTAAAATGCTGCTATCACAAACACACATCCTCGTTTGTGCATAACGGTGAGTCAATCAGTCGATGTAGACCAGCCTCCCTCCCCTCGTTAGTGTTGACCTTGACAGATAATATGAACACTAAACACTGTGTGTGTGTGTGTGTGTGTTCAGCATTTTAAACAGGCACAAACCAGACCTGTTTTTAAATTCGATTTCAAAAAACTTTCCAATACTCTCAAGCCTGCCTGGACCGTCTAATGGGCAATGGTGCTGGCTATTGTGTGGCCAGACCTTTTAAAGGTGACAATTGTGCTTGGTTATATAGAATTAAGTCGAGCACGCTACGACAACACTTCCACAACTTATCAACAAAAGTTGTTTTGAGCGGGGTAAAGTAAGATTCTGTGCAGTTGCCAGGATATCAGGCAGGAAGCTCTGAGATGGCTGGCCTAGCAGCAGGGATGCTGACACTCATCCCCCCGGGAGCACCATCCCATAGTTTGTCTGTGGACATGGGCTTCAGTGAGCAGCGTCCAAACAATTCCCTACTCTACCCCACATATCACCAGCACTGGAGGGGCTAGACACCACCCTGAGATACTTCCACCACCCCCTGCAACCCAGTACGAGCAGCCCCCTCCGGCAGACAGGGACAGAGAGCGGGACAGGAACTCAGGAGGGCAATGTGGGATCGTCTCCAGAAAGTCATCTTACAAAGCAGTATTCCAACCACTCAGAGCGAGAAAGAGGGAGGGGCTACAGACGGGAAGGCCTGGGCTCCAGAGACCACAGCAGACACCGTAACCACTACTCTCACAACCACAGCAGACACCGTAACCACCAGCCTCACAACCACAGCAGACACCATAACCACGACTCTCACAACCACAGCAGACACCATAACTATGACTATCACAACCACAGCAGCAGCAGTATCAGTGGAGTAGCCACGACCGGGACAGCAGGGACAAAGACAGCAACTCCCTAACTGCTCCAGTCCCACCACACCATTCTGCCTCCCCCTGCCGCCTCCCCGGTTGCCTCCCCCTCTGCCTCCCCCACTGCCCCCCTCGTAGCATCTTACTCTGGTACCTGACCAGTGGTTACCATTTGCTAAGCTATTTGTTAAATTTCAGCTTTCACTTCCAGTGTTCCATTTCCTGCCGTAATGTGTCATCATTTGCACACTGTTTGTTTTGTCTTAGCCTCTAGTTCATGAAAATAAAAAAAAGTTTAATTGACAGAATAATTATTCTGGTAAATAAAAAATCCACAAACATGTCAGTGAATGCATACCTGTAGAGTTTGTTAACGGGTTACCCCTCAGGAATCATATTCTGTACATTTCACAAATAGACTTGACTTGAATTTTGTGATGTGTAGCATTATACCTAGCTAGACTCACTTGTAATTGATTGCAGTTTTTCTGTCAATAAAACCAAAAAATACGTAAAGATTGCAATTTAATTTATCTTGTTTATTTTTTTAAATTGTTCTGAATGTATAATGTAAGTTTGGATGCTTGAAAACATTATTTAGCTACACTTTGCAGGTATGCAAATGTGTTTCACCAGTTTTTCCAGTATGGTATCTTCTGTAAACAAGCCTAAATATTGTTTTAGTATTGACTACTGCAGCTTGGGTAAAAATTAGCAAAAATAATAGCTAGAATTTTCCAGCTGGCATTTTCACCACCTAATACGTATGCCCTGACACCTTCCTCAGGGCAAGGTGTTCTGGGATTTAAATGCGGTGGAATATTGAGTATTGTAGGTTTGCAAGAGTTTCAATCAAGTGGGGAACAGTGACTGGGAGTTTTTCGTTTCAGACATGCACACACACACATACACAAAAGTGGACATTCCCTGCAGTACACACTGTCAGGAAACCTGAGAGACGCTGTTCTCTCCTGGGCAAGTTTTCCTCCAGTCACGTCGTCTGTTCACCAACCTGTTCATTTCCCCAACGTTTAAGCAGTGTCGAAGCTGTGTATGTGTGACACGGCATTGATCATTCCTGAAAACGGGAACGTTTTTTTTTTCTGACATCTTTAACCCAGAAATGTGTCTTTTGTGGCTCGGCCGGGCACAGTGCGCGCTAACCAAGGTTGCCAGGTGCAAGGTGTTTCCTCTGGCTTCCAGGTTGGAGGCGCACTGTGTTAAGAAGCAGTGCGGCTTGGTTGGGTTGTGTTTCGGAGGACGCTTGACTCTCTACCTTCGTCTCTCCCGAGCCCGTACGGGAGTTGTAGCGATGAGACAAGATTGTAATTACTAACAATTGGATACCACGAAATTGTGAAGGAAAGGGGGGTAAAATAAAATATAAATAAAACATAGAAATGTGTCTTTTCATGCAGTGGGAACTCTCTCTGGAATGCTCGGATCAATTCCACTTTCACGGATGTGGTCTTGGCAAGGTCCACACTGGTCATGGCTCTCAGGCTGTGACAGGTACAGCAAGTGCCTTCATACAAGCCACAAACTAGTGGCTAAAGGGGTGACCAACCTGTTGGCAGCTGAATAATGTACGTCTTGTGATGATCGTATCTGTACAAACAGACAGTATCTGCACTAACAGACGGTATCTGCACTAACAGACTGTATCTGCACTAACAGACCGTATCTGCACTAACAGACAGTATCTGCCATTTTGGATGCAACAAGTCCTCAGATGGAGGTCAATGTAGCCAGGTCCCAGGTATGTTAGTGCTGTGTTCAGATCTTAATTTGATGACACTTTGGTTGCTGAGGAAACGCAGACGAGCTTCGGGATTTACATAAATTCACTGAAAACACACACTTACACAACAGTGGTATGAACAGTATTGCACATTTCATGTGGCCTACTTTTGTCCAGCTAATATACTATCCACGGATCATGCAACATTATGGTTGCTGCGGGATTATTTTTGCTATGACAATACTGGTCATATTAAGACCCAACACCTGTACAACCATCTCCTATGTCTGTGCTACTGTAGGATTTCCCTTTCAACAAAGAAATCTGGGACCAACCCGAGCCGAGCCCACTGTCCAACCAGGAGCGAAACAGGGCCACAGTATCGTAGATAGATACTGTAGCTACGTTCCACTATTCGTTAGATTAATACTGATTCATTACAATTTAAATAATTACTCCTCGTCGTCATCACGATGGTTTTTTTTCCTTACTAATCCGTGGCTGCAATTCCAAAGGGCCTTCTATACCCACTGTAGTGCACTACTTTTCACCAGAGCCCTGTGGGCGGCTAGAGAGACATTTGTGACTCCATATCTGCTAAAGTACTGTAATACAGAGTCATGTTAATGTTATGCTCTGTAACTTTAATTAAACGCATTAAAGAACATAACACAGAGATCCTCGATTGTCTCATCACCACCGATTCAATAATAATTAAAACATCCATCTGAGTACAGAGATGGGGGGGGGGGGTATTATTAAATAGAACATGTCTCCGTGCGTATCATCAGCGTTAGGTACTGAGATTAGAACCACTGGAACAAGAGTAGATGTAGGGGGGGGGGGGGGTGGAGAAGGACAGGGAGGTGGAGAAGGACAGGGAGGTGGAGAGGAACAGGGAGGTGGAGAAGAACAGGGAGGTGGAGAAGGACATTGAGGTGGAGAGGAACAGGGAGGTGGAGAAGGACATGGAGGTGGAGAAGGACATTGAGGTGGAGAATAACAGGGAGGTGGAGAAGAACAGGGAGGTAGAGAAGAACAGGGAGGTGGAGAAGAACAGGGAGGTGGAGAAGGACATTGAGGTGGAGAGGAACAGGGAGGTGGAGAAGGACATGGAGGTGGAGAAGAACATGGAGGTGGAGAGGAACAGGGAGGTGGAGAAGGACAGGGAGGTGGAGAAGAACAGGGAGATGGAGAAGAACAGGGAGGTAGAGAAGAACAGGGAGGTGGAGAAGAACATGGAGGTGGAGAGGAACAGGGAGGTGGAGAAGGACATTGAGGTGGAGAAGAACAGGGAGATGGAGAAGAACAGGGAGGTGGAGAAGAACAGGGAGGTGGAGAAGAACATGGAGGTGGAGAGGAACAGGGAGGTGGAGAAGGACATTGAGGTGGAGAAGAACAGGGAGGTGGAGAAGAACGTGGAGGTGGAGAATAACAGGGATGTGGAGAAGAACAGGGAGGTGGAGAGGAATAGGGAGGTGGAGAAGGACAGGGAGGTGGAGAAGGACATGGAGGTGGAGAGGAACAGGGAGGTGGAGAAGGACAGGGAGGTGGAGAAGAACAGGGAGGTGGAGAAGAACATGGAGGTGGAGAAGGACAGGGAGGTGGAGAGAAACAGGGAGGTGGAGAAGGACAAGGAGGTGGAGAAGGACATGGAGGTGGAGAGGAACAGGGAGGTGGAGAAGGACAGGGAGGTGGAGAAGAACAGGGAGGTGGAGAAGTACATGGAGGTGGAGAAGGACAGGGAGGTGGAGAGGAACAGGGAGGTGGAGAAGGACAGGGAGGTGGAGAAGAACAGGGAGGTGGAGAAGAACATGGAGGTGGAGAGGAACAGGGAGGTGGAGAATGACAGGGAGGTGGAGAAGAACATGGAGGTGGAGAGGAACAGGGAGGTGGTGAAGGACAGGGAGGTGGAGAAGGACAGGGAGGTGGAGAATAACACCTCTGCTGTTTTCAACCCTGATCTCAGCGATCACTGCCTCATTGCCTGCATCCGTAATGGGTCTGCGGTCAAATGACCACCCCTCATCACTGTCAAACGCTCCCTAAAACACTTCCGCGAGCAGGCCTTTCTAATCGACCTGGCCGGGTATCCTGGAAGGATATTGACCTCATCCCATCAGTAGAGCATGCCCGGTTATTCTTTAAAAGTGCCTTCCTCACCATAAATCAAATGTATTTATATAGCCCTTCGTACATCAGCTGATATTTCAAAGTGTTGTACAGAAACCCAGACCAAAACCCCAAAAGGCAAGCAATGCAGGTGTTGAAGCACGTTGGCTAGGAAAAACTCCCTAGAAAGGCCAAAACCTAGGAAGAAACCAAGAGAGGAACCAGGCTATGAGGGGTGGCCAGTCCTCTTCTGGCTGTGCCGGGTGGACATTATAACAGGACATGCCCAAGATGTTCAAATGTTCATAAATGACCAGCATGGTCAAATAATAGGTCTGGGACAGGTAGCACGTCCGGTGAACAGGTCAGGATTCCATAGCCGCAGGCAGAACAGTTTAAACTGGAGCAGGAGCACGGCCAGGTGGACTGGGGACAGCAAGGAGTCATCATGCCAGGTAGTCCTGAGGCATGGTCCTAGGACTCAGGTCCTCCGAGAAAGAGAGAGAAAGGAAGAGTGAACGAGAGAATTAGAGAGAGCATACTTAAATTCACACAGGACACCGGATAAAACAGGAGAAGTACTCCAGATATAACAAACTCACCCTAGCACCCTGACACATAAACTACTGCAGCATAAATACTGGAGGCTGAGGCAGGAGGGGTCAGGGACACTGTGGCCCCTTCCGATGATACCCCCGGACAGGAAGGATATAACCCCACCCACTTTGCCAAATCACAGCCCCCACACCACTAGAGGGATATCTTCAACCACCAACCTACCATCCTGAGACAAGTCCGAGTATAGCCCACAAAGATCTCCGCCACGGCACAACCCAAGGGGGGGCACCAACCCAGACAGGAAATCAGCGGGGCTAGACAATCTGGACCCTCTCTTTCTAAAATTATCTGTTGAAATTGTTGCAACCCATATTACTAGCCTGTTCAACCTCTCTTTCGTATCGTCTGAGATTGGAAAGCTCCTCTCCTAAGGGGGAGACACTCTAGACCCAAACTGCTATAGACCTATATCTATCCTACCCTGTCTTTCTAAGGTCTTCGAAAGCCAAGTGAACAAACAGATTGCCGACCATTTCGAATCCCACCGTACCTTCTCCGCTATGCAATCTGGTTTCAGAGATGGTCATGGGTGCACCTCAGCCACGCTCAAGGTCCTAAACGATATCATAACCGCCATCGATAAGAGACATTACTGTGCAACCGTATTCATCAACCTGGCCAAGGCTTTCGACTCTGTCAATCACCACATTCTTTTCGGCAGACTCAACAGCCTTAATTTCTCAAATGACTGCCTCGCCTGGTTCACCAACTACTTCTCTGATAGAGTTCAGTGTGTCAAATCGGAGGGCCTGTTGTCCGGACCTCTAGCAGTCTCTATGGGGGTGCCACAGGGTTCAATTCTCGGGCCAACTCTCTTCTCTGTATACATCAATGATGTAGCTCTTGCTGCTGGTGATTATCTGATCCACCTTTACCAGGAATACATCATTATGTATACATCTGGCCCCTCTTTGGACACTGTGTTAACTAACCTCCAGAAAAGCTTCAATTCCATACAATTCTCCTTCCGTTGCCTCCAACTGCTCTTAAATGCAAGTAAAACTAAATGCATACTATTCAACCGATCGCTGCCCACACCTGCCCGCCTGTCCAGCATCACTACTCTGGACGGTTTTGACTTAGAATATGTGAACAACTACAAATACCTAGGTGTCTGGTTAGACTATAAACTCTCCTTCCAGACTGACATCAAACATCTCCAATCCAAAGTTAAATCTAGAATTGGCATCCTATTTCGCAACTAAGCGTCCTTCACTCATGCTGCCAAACATACCCTCGTAAAACTGATTATCCTACCGATCCTCGACTTTGGCGATGTCATTTACAAAATAGCCTCCAACACTCTACTCAACAAATTGGATACAGTCTATCACAGTGCCATCCGTTTTATCACCAAAGCCTCATATACTACCCACCACTGCGACCTGTACGCTTTTGTTTGCTGGCCCTCGCTTCATACTCACCTCCAAACCCACTGGCTCCAGGTCATCTACAAGTCTATGCTAGATAAAGCCCTGCCTTATCTCAGCTCACTGGTCACCATAGCAGCACCCACCCGCAGCACGTGCTCCAGCAGGTATATCTCACTGGTCACCCCCAAAGCCAATTCTTCCTTTGGCCGCCTTTCCTTCCAGGTTTCTGCTGCCAATGACTTGAACAGACTGCAAAAATCACTGAAGCTGGAGACTCATATCTCCCTCACTAGCTTTAAGCACCAGCTGTCAGAGCAGCTCACAGATCACTGCACCTTTACATAGCCCATCTGTACATAGGCTATCCAACTACCGCATCCCCACACTGTATTTATTTATTTATCTTGCTCCTTTGCACCCTAGTATCTCTAGTTGCACATTCCTCTTCTGCACATTCTACCATTCCAGTTTTTAATTGCTATATTGTAACTACTTTGCCACCATGGCCTATTTATTGCCTTACCTCCCTTATCCAACCTCATTTGCACTCACTGTATATATACTTTTTCCACTTTATTTTTTACTGTAAGTTTGTTTATTCCATGTTTAACTCTGTGTTGTTGTAAGTCTCGAACTGCTTTGCTTTATCTTGGCCAGGTCGCAAATGTAAATGAAAACATGTTCTCAACTAGCCTACCTGGTTAAATATAGATGAATACAAATAAAAAAAAATGGCTTTATCAGCATTAAATAAAATACTAAATAGTAGCTAGCAAATTAAAGATCACGGAGGTAATTTTTAAAGAGTGTATTTCTCAAGTGGCTATTTGCATAAACTACCTATCATCATAACCACTGCAAAAAGGTTCTGTCTGCAAACTTTGGTTTTGAATTGCAACATTCTGGTCCGTTATGAGAGTCCCAGACTCTCCCCCCTTATCGAAGTAGACAGTGACATAATTCCTCTATGCCAAATAGAGTCCATCATTGAAACCTGACCGTGGTCACCGTGTTGCCTAAGGTCGGGTTTGGAGGAATACTGGCACATCAGCTCAGCTGTTGCTAGGATGAACGGACGCATCCGAGCGCAACACTGTCGTTACCGTGGGGACGGCATTGCTGTGGCATTTATAATGAGATGGCTGTGTGTGTGACAGCTTGACTGGGGCCAATGGCATGCACAAACACACACACACACACAAACACACTCCCACGACAACTAATCCTGCCGGTTAATTAACCATAATGATGTAAACAAGATCTCAGCCGGCCCACAGGCACACACACACATTAAGGTTGGTGGCACCTCAATTGGGGAGAGAGAGGGGTTTGTGGTAATGTCTGGAGTGGAAGGCGTGGAATGGTATCAAACACCTCACATGGTTTCTAGGTCTTTGATGCCATTCCATTGACTCCGGTCCAGCCATTATTATGAGCCGTTCTCCCCTCAGCAGCCTCCACTGCTACCCACCCACCCAGCACAGAAAAGCAATCAGTTTAAACAATCGCTATGAGGCGCTGTCATGCGCTGCAGATCTGTGCGACCCACCTCTGGAACAGAAGTGTGCATAGCAGGCAGCGTCGGACCATCACTGGAACACCACCTGTTGGTGTGGCACTCAAAACTGATCTGAAGTCCTCTGTCCATTTGTCACTGATCTGATTAGAAGTCCACTGTCCATTTGTCACTGATCTGATTCGAAGTCCACTGTCCATTTGTCACTGATCTGATCTGAAGTCCCCTGTCCATTTGTCACTGATCTGATTCGAAGTCCCCTGTCCATTTGTCACTGATCTGATTCGAAGTCCCCTGTCCATTTGTCACTGATCTGATTCGAAGTCCCCTGTCCATTTTTCACTGATCTGAAGTCCCCTGTCCATGTGTCAATGATCTGAAGTCCCCTGTCCATTTGTCAATGATCTGAAGTCCCCTGTCCATTTGTCCACCCTAACCCTAACCCTAACCCTAACAAACTCAATCCTATAGCTTAACCTAATTGTCGCATTGAGTTAAAAGCAGAAGCATTCCTCTCATACAGACCTGGAAGGGCATTCCACTAATCAGTGCCTGGATCACGCATGGGCCTAACACTCAACCCTTTCAGTGGCCACTAGCCACCCTCTATCCCCCATCTCCCCATGATCCACACACCTGCAGAGGGTTAAGTGTCTTGGTCAAGGACACAACGACAGTAGCCCCCAAACAATGCATGTGACAATTGGGTCAAACACTCAGCACTCTCTTGCTGCGTCTACACAGGTAGCCTAATTCTGATCTTTGTATTCAATCACATCAGATCTTTTCACTTCAGATCTTTTTCAGAGCTGATCTGATTGGACAAAAGTTCAGAATTGGGATGCCTGTGTAAAATCAGCCTCTGTGGCCTGAGAGCATCTTGAATGACTGCATTACTGCTTGGCATCTTACCGCAAGGTTCTACAGAGGCTAGTGCGTCTGGTCTAGTACATCAATGGGGCCATGCTTCCTGCCAGCCAGGTCCTCTATACCAAGCGGTGTCAGAGGAAGGCCCCAAAAAAAGAATCCAACCACCCAAGTCAAAGACTGTTCTCTCTGCTACCACACGGCAAGCTGTACCGGTGTGCCACGTCTGGAACCAACAGGAACCTGAACAGCTTCTACCGCCAAGCCAT
Organism: Oncorhynchus nerka; assembly: GCF_034236695.1. Classification (NCBI taxonomy): domain Eukaryota; kingdom Metazoa; phylum Chordata; class Actinopteri; order Salmoniformes; family Salmonidae; genus Oncorhynchus; species Oncorhynchus nerka. The sequence goes on from NC_088411.1 coordinate 42,672,136, forward strand.
AAGACTGATAAATAGTTTGTCCGGGTTAACTATTGGTTAACCTTTTTTGC
>NC_088411.1:42677185-42682185 GCF_034236695.1 Oncorhynchus nerka
TCCAACTCTACATCCCTCTTTCCCTCCAACTCTACATCCCTCCATCCCTCCAACTCTCCATCCCTCCATCCCTCCAACTCTCCATCCCTCCAACTCTCCATCCCTCCATCCCTCCAACTCTCCATCCCTCCAACTCTACATCCCTCCATCCCTCCAACTCTCCATCCCTCCATCCCTCCAACTCTCCATCCCTCCAACTCTCTATCTCTCCATCCCTCCAACCCTCCATCCCTCCATCCCTCCAACTCTCCATTCCTCAATCCCTCCAACTCTACATCCCTCCATCCCTCCTGTGAGAAACTGGTCAAATTAAGATCCTACCCTTGTACTGGTAAAGATGACAGATTAACAGCAGCTGATGTTAAAGGTTAAACATCAACGTCACCTCTAATAGTGACTTCTAACCAATAGCATTGTGTACTCACAGACACGGATCTCATTCTTTTGTTTCTGTATCTTTTCATGTTATTTTCCCCTTATTAAAGACATATCTACAGCCAAGGTAGAAAACAAACTAAAACATACTGCTTTGACATCGCAGGTGGCTGGTTGCACCTTCATTCGGGAGAACGGGCTCATGGTAATGACACCAGTATTTGGGGAGTTTCTCCCATTCTCCTCTGCAGATCATCTCAAGTTCTGTCTGGTTGGATGGGGAACGTCGCTGCACAGCTTTTTTCAGGTCTCTCCAGAGATGTTTGATCGGGTTCAAGTCCGGTCTGTGGCTGGGCCACTCAAGGACATTCAGAGACTTGTCCCGAAGCCACTCCTGTGTTGTCTTGGCTGTGTGCTTAAGCTCATTGTCCTGTTGGAAGGTGAACCTTCACCCCAGTCTGAGGTCCTGAGCGCTCTGGAGCAGGTTTTCATCAAGGATCTCTTTCTACTTTGCTCTGTTCATCTTTCCCTTGATCCTGACTAGTCTCCCTGTCCCTGCCACTGAAAACATCCCCACAGCATGATGCTGCCTCCACCGTAGGGATGGTGCCAGGTTTCCTCCAGACTTGACGCTTGGCATTCAGCCAAAAGCGTTCAATCGTGGTTTCATCAGGCCAGAGAATCTTCTCCCAAGATTGCTCAGTTTGGCCAGGCGGCCAGCTCTGGGAAGAGTCTTGGTGGTTCCAAACTTCTTCCATTTAAGAACCCAATGTCCTTCCATAATGGAGTCCACTGTGTTATTAGGGACCTTCATTGCTGCAGACATTTTTTGGTACCCTTCCCCTGATCTGCATTTCGACACAACCCTGTCTCAGAGCTCTATGGGCAATTCCTTTCCAAATCATGTCCAATCAATTGAATTTACCACAGGTGGACTCCAAGTTATGGAAACATCTCACGGATGATCAATGGAAACAGGACCCACCTGAGTTCAATTTGGAATCTCATAGCTAAGTGTCTGAATACTTATGTAAATAAGCCATTTCTGTTTTTTATTTGTAAGAAATTAGCAAAAATGTCAAATGGGGAATTGTGATGTCATTATGGGACATTGTGATATCATTATGGGACATTGTGATGTCATTATGGGACATTGTGATATCATTATGGGACATTGTGATGTCATTATGGGATATTGTGATATCATTATGGGACATTGTGATGTCATTATGGGATATTGTGATATCATTATGGGACATTGTGATGTCATTATGGGACATTGTGATGTCATTATGGGGCAATTGTGATGTCATTATGGGATATTGTGATGTCATTATGGGACATTGTGATGTCATTATGGGACATTGTGATGTCATTATGGGATATTGTGATGTCATTACGAGGTATTGTGTGTAGATTGCTGAGGATTTGTATTTATTTAATACATTTTAGAGTAAGTCTGTAACGTAACAAAACATGGAAAAAGTCCAGGGGTCTGAATACTTTTCAAAGGCCCTGTACATTCCCCTGCGGTGTGGCAGCGAGGATCACAGTTGGATTCCAGTTTCTACAACAGCCCTTCCCATTCCTCATCCCGTTACTCTGTCTCTGCTTATCGTCTCTGCTTATCGTTCACGCAGAAAAACGGGGGGTATACTCACCACAGAGCGCAGTCCAAACTCCTTGACCAGATTCAGTGAGTTCTGGAAGCAGGCGGTCAGGTCCTTGGTCTCTGTTTTAGTCACTAAACCTCTAGTCTCTCTGGCAACAGGCCCCACAGTGTGTACCACATCTGGGAGGGGATGACAAACGGAGCATAACATTAACTAGAGTACTGCTAGTCTACTAGAGAGGACAGATTATAACATTAACTAGAGTACTGCTAGTCTACTAGAGAGGACAGATTATAACATTAACTAGAGTACTGCTAGTCTAGTAGAGAGGACAGATTATAACATTAACTCGAGTACTACTAGTCTAGTAGAGAGGACAGATGAAGAATACGTTTGTTTGTTGTTCGTAGAACTAGCCCCACTAATGACAGCCAGTACAGTAGAACTAGCCCCACTAATGCAGTCCACAGCCAGTACAGTAGAACTAGCCCCACTTTTGCCAGCCAGTACAGTAGAACTAGCCCCACTAATGCAGTACAAAGCCAATACAGTATAACTAACCCCACTAATGCAGTCCACAGCCAGTACAGTAGAACTAGCCCCACCAATGACAGCCAGTACAGTTGAACTAGCCCAACTAATGCAGTTCACGGCCAGTACATTAGAACTAACCCCACTAATGACAGCCAGTACAGTAGAACTAGCCCTACCAATGACAGCCAGTACAGTAAAACTAGCCCCACTAATGACAGCCAGTACAGTAGAACTAGCCCCACTAATGCAGTTCACAGCCAGTACAGTAGAACTAGCCCCACTAATGCAGTCCACAGCCAGTACATTAGAACTAGCCCCACTAATGACAGCCAGTACATTAGAACTATCCCAACTAATGCAGTTCACAGCCAGTACAGTAGAACTAGCCCCACTAATGCAGTTCACAGCCAGTACATTAGAACTAGCCCCACTAATGCAGTTCACAGACAGTACAGTTGAACTAGCCCCACTAATGACAGCCAGTTCACAGCCAGTACAGTAGAACTAGCCCCACTTTTGCCAGCCAGTACAGTAGAACTAGCCCCACTAATGCAGTCCACAGCCAGTACATTAGAACTAGCCCCACTAATGCAGTCCACAGCCAGTACATTAGAACTAGCCCCACTAATGCAGTCCACAGCCAGTACATTAGAACTATCCCCACTAATGCAGTCCACAGCCAGTACATTAGAACTAGCCCCACTAATGCAGTTCACAGCCAGTACATTAGAACTAGCCCCACTAATGCAGTTCACAGCCAGTACATTAGAACTAGCCCCACTAAGGCCCAGGATGTGGTAAATCTGCATTGAAACACATGAAGAGATAAGTATATCTATTGTTCCGGTCCATGTTCCATTCTTTACAGAGCTGATTCCATCTGCATGAATCAGAAGGATCTTTAGAATATCTGCTATTTAGGAAATACAAAAAAAAGATAGGAGTCTGTTCCCACAATGAGACTTTGAACGAGTGCCTAAAATGAACGTAGTGCTTCAGTCCCAAATGACTCCCTATTCGATTCCGTTGACAAATAGTGCACTATACAGGGAATAGGATGTCGTTTGAGACACACGCATTTATTCAGTTAATTAAATGGCAGTCCAGATAGAAAATCAATCACAAGATTATTTCATACTATCTACTCAAATATTCATATCTCTTCCTCCGCTCTCTTTCCGCTCCCGTGGTCATGGTAACGTGTTGTCAGTCAGACTATTCCATCTCTAGCCTGGAGAGACGGCACAAGACGGATACACACGGACGGACGGGTAAGCACACACACAGACACACAGACACACACACACACTCACACACACACACACACACACACACACACACACACACACACACACACACACACACACACACACACACACACACACACAGACACACACACACAGACATACACACACACACACACAGACACACACACACACAGACACACACACACACAGACGCACACACACACACAGAGACATACACACAGACACACACATAGACACAGACACGACACACAGGCACGAACGAACACACAGACACACACACACACAGACACACATAGACACACACAAACAGCACTCAGCTCTGTAATTGAACAAAGTGAGATTGACAGGAGAATAAGAGTGTAAAAGCTTTGATTTGACGGATAAATAACATATCCTGGTCCTAGTCTGTTTAGAGGTGGACAGTAAGAGGACAGGTTAATGTAACCTGGTCCTAGTCTGTTTAGAGGTGGACAGTAAGAGGACAGGTTAATGTAACCTGGCCCTAGTCTGTTTAGAGGTGGACAGTAAGAGGACAGGTTAATGTAACCTGGCCCTAGTCTGTTTAGAGGTGGACAGTAAGAGGACAGGTTAATATAACCTGGTCCTAGTCTGTTTAGAGGTGGACAGTAAGAGGACAGGTTAATGTAGCATGGTCCTAGTCTGTTTAGAGATGGACAGTAAAGAGGACAGGTTAATGTAGCCTGGTCCTAGTCTGTTCAGAGGTGGACAGTAAGAGGACAGGTTAATGTAGGCGGATCCTAGGACAGGTTAATGTAGCCTGGTCCCAATCTGTCCCAGTCAGTATTTCACTTTGATTCAATGTTTATCACATTGAATCTTTTGGTTTAAATGACGTATAAAGAACGTTGGGTAAGCCCTTTACGGCCACTCACTCTAGTGTCAATTACGTCGTCTCAAAATGGCCACGGTCCGAGTGCACTTGTACCCCAACTGCATCTTGTCAATATTCCAATATCGTTTATCCTGCAACCTGAGTAGTAACATGAATCCCTATGAAACACTGCCAGACAGACACACTCTGGTAGTAATTTGTAGACAACTAAACGGTGCTGAAACACACACGTCAACACTCGCCAGGAACTTGATCATCTTGCTGTGGCCTGGCCTGGATACTCCATGTGCCTGCTAGCTACTACTTGCTAGCTTCATTGACAAACACAGAGTTGGAACTTAGCTAGCTCTAGCTAGT
>NC_088411.1:42684685-42704685 GCF_034236695.1 Oncorhynchus nerka
ACGACTCAATAATCTACACACAATACCCCAAAATGACAAAGTGAAAACGTGTTTTAATAAAGGTGTTAAATACAGAAATATCTCATTTACATTTTCTCATTTACTCATTTACATATTCACACCCCTGAGTCAATACATCTTAAAATCACCTTTGGCGGTGATTACAGCTGTCTTTATGGGTAAATCTCTACAGCTTTCCTAGCCCGGATTAATAATAATAATAATAATAATAATAACAACAATATTTAAAATTATTCCAGCTCTGAAAAGGTAGTTGTTGATCATTAGACAATATTCATATCTTGCCATAGATTTTCAAGACGATTTAAGTCGAAACTGTAGCTAGGCCACTCAGCAATATTCAATGTCGTCTTGGTAAGCAACTGCAGTGTATATTTGTATAGGCCGTCTTGTAAATATACATTTGTTCTTATTAACCGACTTTCATTGTTAAATAAAGGGTAAACAAAAAATAAATAAACGTAAAATAAAAAATATTTGGCTTTGAGGTTATTGTCCTGCTGAGGTCCTTTTTTTTCTCTATTTTGGTTAGGTCAGGGTGTGTCTATTTTTTTTATTTCTATGTTGGCCTGGTATGGTTCCCAATCAGAGCCATCTGTCTATTGTTGTCTCTGATTGGGGATCATATTTAGGCAGCCTTTTCCCACCTGTTGTTTGTGGGATCTTGTCTATGTTTAGTTGCTTGCGAGCTCTACATTGGCTTCACGTTTCGTTTTTTCTTGCGCTTTATTGTTTTCTGTGAGTTTCATCTAATAAACATGTGGAACTCTATACATGCTGCACCTTGGTCCATTTATTCAACCAACGTTCGTGACACTCAGTGTCTGTTGGAAAGCAGGTTTGCCTCTAGGATTTTGCCTGTGCTTAGCCCTATTCTGTTTCTTTTTATCCTAAAAAATCTTTAAAAAATATATATATTTTTTGCAAAACAAGTAATGAGGGAATGCTAACCAGATGTGCGGGAAAACAAGACAAAACAAATGGAAAATGAAAGGTGGATCGGCGATGGCTAGAAGACCGGTGACGTCGACCGCCGAACGCCTCCCGAACAAGGAGAGGGACCGACCTCGGTGGAAGTCGTGACAGGTATTAAAGAATATGCATATCCTTGCTTCAGGTCCTGAGCTACAGGCAGTTAGATTTGGATATGTCATTTTAGGCTACATTTTTTTTTAAATGGTCCGATCCTAAACTCTTCCAAAGTTAGTTTAATTCCTGAAACAACACTAGAAATGTCACACTGAAAAATGAACACAAGTCAATTTAATGTTTACCTCCTCTTCTGTAATGTACCTGTGAAGAAGACACTGGCTTGCCTACTACTTATTTAAAAGGCATAATGTGTACTCATCAACCTACATACTATATAGAACGTACTGTTTAGTAAAAATGAATGCGCAAACAACAAATACCAGCGTACGACAGAGGAAATTGGCCAGTGTTGATTTTCTGTGTGACATTTCCAGTGTTGATTCAGGAGTTATAAGTCGCAGATTTTTTTTAACATAATTTAATAACCTTGTATCTGTCACTAACAAATACAGTCATGGGTGGTAAAGTCTACAATTGAGGAAAAGGAAAAGGCACCATGGGAAATATGCAAATGAGGCATTAAACCATACAGTGTTAAAACAACACCCAGAAATGATTTACTGTAACACTACAGGTGTAAGACGATCAGCACTAAGCAAAGTGAGTCCAGTTTCATCTAAATCAAGTGTTTTGTTTTACACTGTAGGTGTTGCTTATTACTCTACAGTACAGCTGTACAAACATCACAATCAAGTTCATTTCAGCCCTTTAGAGGAGTTTAGGGAACACTGCAACAAAGTGAAATCTTTAACACTTTCAAGAGTGTTATTTTAAACAGCAGTTCAGTGGGACTCATATAGTCTCTGAAAATATAGTATACATTCAACACTTTCGGAGTTAAATATACACCATTCATTTTACTGTGTAGGCTCATCCTATTGAAAATGTGCTATCTAATTCAGAATTGCATTGATTCCCACAATTCCTGCATTTTAGTACAATGAATCCCCTCAGCTGATTATTAGCTATTGTCAGACACAAGTGTGTATCGAAAGATGATTCTCTTCCTCAGTCGAGTGCAGTGAATTCTACTAGATGAAATGAGTATGACATCCTGGCGGCAGGGTAGCCTAGTGGTTAGAGCGTTGGTTGCAGGTTCAAATCCCTGAGCTGACAAGGTACAAATCTGTCGTTCTGCACCTGAACAGGCAGTTAACCCACTGTTCCTAGGCCGTGAAGGTAAAATAAATAAATAAAAATGTAAAGCATACTACAGTTTCATAGGCCTATTATAAATTGTAATTTGTTTTGCATACCCAAAATGCCTACCATTTTGAACGCAAGTATGACACAGACACTCTCACGTATCCCAAAAAATGATTTAATTTGTACTTTTAAAGTATTTTTACTTAAGTACTTTACACTGCTGGGTGCCAGTCTGTTTCCGCTTCTCAGACAACTCATTATGGATTTGCTACGTTGGCATGACAATTCATGGAGTTGGCAAGAGAGCAGAAAAAGACTGGCACGCAGGCTAGCTGGTCAGAGCTACCAGGCTACCAGACTGGCACACGGGAAAACACACTGGCATCCAGGCTAACAGACTGGCACCCAGGCTAGCTGGTCAGAGCTACCAGGCTACCAGACTGGCACACAGGCTAACACACTGGCATCCAGGCTAACAGACTGGCACACAGGCTAGCTGGTCAGAGCTACCAGGCTACCAGACTGGCACACAGGCTAACAGACTGCCACTCAGGCTAGCTGGTCAGAGCAACCAGGCTACCAGACTGGCACACAGGCTAACACACTGGCAGCCAGGCAGCTGGTCAGTGCTACCAGGCTAACACATTGGCAGCCAGGCAGCTGGTCAGAGCTACCAGGCTACCAGACTGGCACCCAGGCTAGCTGGTCAGAGCTACCAGGCTAACAGATGGCACCCAGACTAGCTGGTCAGAGCTACCAGGATACCAGACTGGCACCCAGGCTAGCTGGTCAAAGCTACCAGGCTAACAGACTGGCACACAGGCTAACAGACTGGCACCCAGGCTAACAGACTGGCACCCAGGCTAGCTGGTCAGAGCTACCAGGCTACCAGACTGGCACCCAGGCTAGCTGGTCAGAGCTACCAGGCTAACAGACTGGCACCCAGGCTAGCTGGTCAGAGCTACCAGGCTACCAGACTGGCACCCAGGCTAGCTGGTCAGAGCTACCAGGCTAACAGACTGGCACCCAGGCTAGCTGGTCAGAGCTACCAGGCTACCAATGACCTACCTGACCGTTACTAATAACTTCATGAGAAACCGACACTATGCCAGTCTAAACAGCTATGATATGCTCATGCCAACTATCAATAAATGTTGCAATCTCCTTATGACCAGGATGTTGACCAGCATGTTGACTAGTATGTTGACCAGCATTTTGACTAGCATGTTGACCAGCACGTAGACCAGCATGTTGACCAGCATGTTGACCAGCACGTTGACCAGCACGTAGACCAGCACGTTGACCAGCATGTTGACTAGTATGTTGACCAGCATGTTGACTAGTATGTTGACCAGCACGTTGACCAGCGTGTTGACCCGCACGTTGACCAGCATGTTGAATAGTATGTTGGCCAGCACGTTGACCAGTACGTTGACCAGCAAGTTGACCAGCATGTTGACCAACAAGTTGACCAGCACGTTGACCAGCACGTTGACCAGCAAGTTGACCAGCACGTTGACCAGCATGTTGAACAGCACGTTGACCAGCACGTTGACCAGCACGTTGACCAGCACGTTGACCAGCACATGACCAGTACGTTGACCAGCACGTTGACCAGCACGTTGACCAGCACGTTGACCAGCACGTTGACCAGCACGTTGACCAGCACGTTGACCAGTACGTTGACCAGCACGTTGACCAGCACGTTGACCAGCACGTTGACCAGCACGTTGACCAGCACGTTGACCAGTACGTTGACCAGCACGTTGACCAGCACGTTGGCCAGCGTGTTGAAGAGTCAGTATCATAACTTTGCGGTTTATACTCCACTCTCTAAGTGTGCTGGCTACCCTATATTTTAATTTCAACCCTGCAACTCTTCAGTTGAAACTAGTTTACTATCTTCACATGAGATGTCCTTCCTGCAGATGGAACAGGAGACCCTGTGCTGTGTAAATATTGATCTGATGTGAAAACGTAGAGGATATGAGCGGAGACACGGGCGAGATAAGAACTGTTTAAACTTTCATGAATTCACCGGTTGTCTGGTTATTGGTGCCGGCTCAACACTCTAATTGGCATGCTGCCGTTCTGCCGTTCTTGTAGTGTAGAGTTTCTATGAATTATGGATGAAAAACAACTTGGCAGCACATGCAACGTACCCCATCATGTGTGTGTGCAGTGTGTGTGTGTGTGTGTGTGTGTGTGTGTGTGTGTGTGCAGTGTGTGTGTGTGTGTGTGTGTGTGTGTGTGTGTGTGTGTGTGTGTAGTGTGTAGTGTGTGTGCAGTGTGTGTGTGTGTGTGTGTGTGTGTGTGTGTGTGTGTAGTGTGTGTGCAGTGTGTGTGTGTATGTGTGTGTGTGTGTGTGTGTGTGTGTTATTCTGGAAGGAGGAGGACAATGCTTCAGACAGATCCTCTCTCATTAGATTCTACCAGCAGCAGTCTTGGTTGGTAGGAGATGTGATCATGCAAATATAACAACCTCTTGTTTCATTTGAAGGAGAGTCATCTTTTTATTTTTTGTTATTTTTTTTATTTAAGATAACAAACTTTGCCCTCTGGAATGATTGCCCTCCAAAAACTCAAACTCAAACACCATCTCATCTTAGTAGAATGACAATGCTGCTTCCCTATATTTAACTACCGTGCAGAAAGGTCTCGTGTCGTCACATAAAGCTAGCAAGTCTGAATATATCTTGTAGTTTGAGCTAAATGGAACTAAACTTAACACTGTATCAGGGCTCCAGAATTACCAGCTTGGAGTAGAGTTAGATAGAAACAAGGGTGAGACAATTGATACACTGCGACTGAAATACAGCCAGCTACAATATTTTATTCCCAACCCTTTTTAAATCCAGCCAAAATCCCATGCTTATTTGAGATTCTGTGTGAAGAAGTATTAGCAGAGCTGAGAAAATTATGGAAATCACACTAAACTACCCGTTTTCTAAAATGTGTGAAATGGCTCTGATGGGAAAACTGTTATGAGCTGAGCATGAGAACTCACCAGTGTCTGAGTGTTGGTGTGTCTGTCTGAGTGTGTGTGTCTGTCTGTGTGTGTGTGTCTGTCTGAGTGTGTGTGTCTGTCTGAGTGTTGGTGTGTCTGTCTGAGTGTGTGTCTGTCTGTGTGTGTGTCTGTCTGAGTGTTGGTGTGTCTGTCTGAGTGTGTGTCTGTCTGTGTGTGTGTCTGAGTGTGTGTCTGTCTGTGTGTGTGTCTGAGTGTGTGTCTGTCTGTGTGTGTGTCTGAGTGTGTGTCTGTCTGAGTGTGTGTCTGAGTGTGTGTCTGTCTGTGTGTGTGTCTGAGTGTGTGTCTGTCTGAGTGTGTGTCTGTGTGTGTCTGTCTGAGTGTTGGTGTGTCTGTCTGAGTGTGTGTCTGTCTGAGTGTGTGTCTGTCTGTGTGTGTGTGTCTGTCTGAGTGTGTGTGTCTGTCTGTGTGTGTGTCTGTCTGTGTGTGTCTGTCTGAGTGTGTGTCTGTCTGTGTGTGTCTGTCTGTCTGTCTGTGTGTGTGTGTCTGTCTGTGTGTGTGTCTGTCTGAGTGTGTGTCTGTCTGAGTGTGTGTCTGTTTGTCTGTGTGTGTGTGTCTGTCTGTGTGTGTGTCTGTCTGTGTGTGTGTGTCTGTCTGTGTGTCTGTCTGTCTGTCTGTCTGTCTGTCTGTCTGTCTGTCTGTCTGTCTGTCTGTCTGTCTGTCTGTCTGTCTGTCTGTCTGTCTGTCTGTCTGTCTGTCTGTCTGTCTGTGTGTGTCTCTGCTCACTAACATGACACAAGGCAATACATAACCGATGCATGATTGAGCTTAACCCTCCTGTTGTGTTCATTTCATGTTAATTAATTCTGTGTTCCAGGTCGAAAATGGCCGCCCCCATTATAGCTGATTATAAATCCATAATAATACATATTATCACCTAATGTTGTGTTAGATCTTTTTATCAACTTCATTTTGTGTGAACATTACAAGTTTTGAACTTCTATTTGCTCTTTATGGCCTGTAGGCCTCATTGACCTGAGCTCATACAACTCGTTTTTTAGAGTAAAAAAAAAAAGCATAATGTATGGATTATTTTGACTATAACGAATACTCAGATGAAACTTATTGTTCTATTCATCACAGACTTCTTTGTGTCAAAGTTACAAGTAACAAGGACTCTGACATACCTCACTAGTGTAATTGATCAAAGATATGATAAAGAGCCTCACATACAGTATATTGTTTGGTCACTGTGCCGCCACAGAATGAATTGTGAGCAAGGCATCAAATAAGCTTTATATACCAGAACTGCAAGAAAAGTTCTATATATTATTGAAACAATGTTGCGATTGTCTGTGAGAAATTCCTGTGGGGGAAAGATTCTATTGGGGAAAGGTTCCCGTGGGGGTTGCCATGGAAGCCAAGAAGGGGTGTGTGTGTGTGTGTGTGTGTGTGTGTGTGTGTGTGTGTGTGTGTGTGTGTGTGTGTGTGTGTGTGTGTGTGTGTGTGTGTGTGTGTGTGTGTGTGTGTGTGTCTGCCCATGGACTTTGCCCATGCGTCTGATGAATGGACATGTGCCTGAACTCAATTTAAAACCCCAATTTGTTATCTCACCCATTCCTTTCTAATGACAGGTAATTTTTGACAGGGAACACCACAGGTGTACAAAAGTTAAATAAAACACCCGAAATGTATTGAAAATCATCAACATGTATTTTGTGGGTTCAGATGCCCTGTTTGGACAAAGTCATGGAACCTTATATGACAATCAGATTAAATTAACTACATTTCTCAGAGATAAAACTTGTAAATCGGTCCAATTCGACAGAAAAACAGCAGGAGGGTTAATGATGGCAAAATATTATCGTTTGCAACTTGTACGAATTTGAATAAACAACTTCAAATATTACTGCATTGTCTCTGTGCATTTGTGGGCTAAAGAGATCATTATTTCTGATTGCCTTGTGCTTGTCCATGCATTTATTATTCACAGTACAATATCATGCACACATGAATCTGGTACAAAACGGAACAGAACTCTGTGAGAATTAATGTGAAAAAGAAGCAGTATTTGAAAAGGACAGATTCATCCTAGAGTTTATTTTTTTGTGTTGTAGAATCTTCTCTCGTTCTGCTTCTCTTTGGCAGCCAGGTCATACCAGATCCACTTCAGTATTCAACGTTTGTCCAGGTCGCTACACAAGGGTCAACTCAAGCACCTACTACCATCTAGTAGGGAGATGTCTTCAATACTGTCCACTAGGGGCAACGTGAGCACCTAGTACCATCTAGTAGGGAGATGTCTTCAACACTGTCCACTAGGGACAACGTGAACACCTATTACCATCTAGTAGGGAGATGTCTTCAATACTGTCCACTAGGGACAACGTGAGCACCTATTACCATCTAGTAGGGAGATGTCTTCAATACTGTCCACTAGGGACAACTTGAGCACCTATTACCATCTAGTAGGGAGATGTCTTCAATACTGTCCACTAGGGACAACGTGACCTATTACCATCTAGTAGGGAGATGTCTTCAATACTGTCCACTAGGGGCAACGTGAGCACCTATTACCATCTAGTAGGGAGATGTCTTCAATACTGTCCACTAGTAGGGAGATGTCTTCAATACTGTCCACTAGTAAGGAGATGTCTTCAATTCTGTCCACTAGTAGGGAGATGTCTTCAATACTGTCCACTAGGGACAACGTGACCTACTACCATCTAGTAGGGAGATGTCTTCAATACTGTCCACTAGGGGCAACGTGAGCAACTATTACCATCTAGTAGGGAGATGTCTTCAACACTGTCCACTAGGGGCAACGTGAGCACCTAGTACCATCTAGTAGGGAGATGTCTTCAATACTGTCCACTAGGGACAACGTGAACACCTACTATCATCTAGTAGGGAGATGTCTTCAATACTGTCCACTAGGGGCAACGTGACCTACTACCATCTAGTAGGGAGATGTCTTCAATACTGTCTACTAGGGACAACGTGAACACCTACTATCATCTAGTAGGGAGATGTCTTCAATACTGTCCACTAGGGACAACGTGACCTACTACCATCTAGTAGGGAGATGTCTTCAATACTGTCCACTAGGGACAACGTGACCTATTACCATCTAGTAGGGAGAGGTCTTCAATACTGTCCACTTGGGACAACGTGAACACCTACTACCATCTAGTAGGGAGATGTTTTCAATACTGTCCACTAGGGTCAACGTGAGCACCTATTACCAGCTAGTAGGGAGACGTCTTCAACACTGTCCACTAGGGACAACGTGAACACCTACTACCATCTAGTAGGGAGATGCCTTCAACACTGTCCACTAGTAGGGAGACGTCTTCAACACTGTCCACTAGGGGCAACGTGAGCACCTACTACCATCTAGTAGGGAGATGTCTACAATACTGTCCACTAGGGACAACGTGAGCACCTTTTACAATATGATGGCGGCTTGTTAGGGTATTATGGATGGGGAGAGAGGAGGCTCTCAAACTCTCTGGCTCAGAGGATTGCAGGCACTTGTTTTATTGTTGTCTGTTTTAACCCTATCCCTTTTACCTTAACCCTTACCTTAACCCTTACCTTAACCCTTACCTTAACCCTATCCCTTACCTTAACCCTTACCTTAACCCTTACCTTAACCCTTACCTTAACCCTTACCTTAACCCTATCCCTTACCTTAACCCTTACCTTAACCCTTACCTTAACCCTATCCCTTACCTTAACCATTACCTTAACCCTTACCTTAACCCTTACCTTAACCCTATCCCTTAACTTAAACCTTACCTTAACCCTTACCATAACCCTTACCATAACCCTAACCCTAACCCTTACCTTAACCCTTACCTTAACCATTACCTTAACCCTTACCTTAACCCTTAACTTAACCCTAACCCTAACCCTAACCTTAACCCTTACTTTAACCCTTACCTTAACCCTTACCTTAACCCTAACCTTAACCCTTACCTTAACCCTAACCATATCCCTTACCTTAGCCCTTACCTTAACCCTTACCTTAACCCTTACATTAACCCTTACCTTAACCCTAACCCTAACCCTAACCTTAACCCTTACTTTAACCCTTACCTTAACCCTTACCTTAACCCTAACCTTAACCGTAACCTTAAACCTTACCTTACCTTAACCCTTACCTTAACCCTAACCTTAACCCTTACCTTAACCCTATCCCTTACCTTAACCCTTACCTTAACCCTTACCTTAACCCTTACCTTAACCCTAACCTTAACCCTAACCTTAACCCTAACCTTAACCCTTACCTTAACCCTTACCTTAACCCTATCCCTTACCTTAACCCTTACCTTAACCCTTACCATAACCCTTACCATAACCCTAACCCTAACCCTTACCTTAACCCTTACCTTAACCCTAACCTTAACCCTTACCTTAACCCTAACCATATCCCTTACCTTAGCCCTTACCTTAACCCTTACCTTAACCCTTACCTTAACCCTTACTTTAACCCTTACCTTAACCCTAACCTTAACCCTTACCTTAACCCTTACTTTAACCCTTACCTTAACCCTTACTTTAACCCTAACCTTAACCCTTACCTTAACCCTTACCTTAACCCTATCCCTTACCTTAACCCTTACCTTAACCCTTACCTTAACCCTTACCTTAACCCTATCCCTTACCTTAACCCTTACCTTAACCCTTACCTTAACCCTTACCTTAACCCTATCCCTTACCTTAACCCTTACCTTAACCCTTACCTTAACCCTTACCTTAACCCTTACCTTAACCCTATCCCTTACCTTAACCCTTACCTTAACCCTTACCTTAACCCTTACCTTAACCCTATCCCTTACCTTAACCATTACCTTAACCCTTACCTTAAACCTTACCTTAACCCTTACCATAACCCTTACCATAACCCTAACCCTAACCCTTACCTTAACCATTACCTTAACCCTTACCTTAACCCTTACCTTAACCCTAACCCTAACCCTAACCCTTACTTTAACCTTACCTTAACCCTTACCTTAACCTAAGCCCTTACCTTAACCTAACCATATCCCTTACCTTAACCCTTACCTTAACCCTTACCTTAACCCTTACCTTAACCCTAACCCTAACCCTAACCTTAACCCTAACCTTAACCCTTACATTAACCCTTACCTTAACCCTAACCCTAACCCTAACCTTAACCCTTACTTTAACCCTTACCTTAACCCTAACCTTAACCCTTACCTTAACCCTTACTTTAACCCTTACCTTAACCCTTACCTTAACCCTAACCTTAACCGTAACCTTAAACCTTACCTTAACCCTTACCTTAACCCTTACCTTAACCCTTACCTTAACCCTATCCCTTACCTTAACCCTTACCTTAACCCTTACCATAACCCTTACCATAACCCTAACCCTAACCCTTACCTTAACCCTTACCTTAACCCTAACCTTAACCCTTACCTTAACCCTAACCATATCCCTTACCTTAGCCCTTACCTTAACCCTTACCTTAACCCTTACTTTAACCCTTACCTTAACCCTTACTTTAACCCTAACCTTAACCCTTACCTTAACCCTTACCTTAACCCTATCCCTTACCTTAACCCTTACCTTAACCCTTACCTTAACCCTTACCTTAACCCTATCCCTTACCTTAACCATTACCTTAACCCTTACCTTAACCCTTCCCTTAACCCTATCCCTTACCTTAACCCTTACCTTAACCCTTACCATAACCCTTACCTTAACCCTTACCTTAAC
The DNA here is from genome assembly GCF_034236695.1 of Oncorhynchus nerka. Taxonomy (NCBI): domain Eukaryota; kingdom Metazoa; phylum Chordata; class Actinopteri; order Salmoniformes; family Salmonidae; genus Oncorhynchus; species Oncorhynchus nerka. The sequence continues at coordinate 42,695,658 of NC_088411.1, forward strand.
CCTAACCCTTACCTTAACCCTTACCTTAACCCTTACTTTAACCCTAACCTTAACCCTTACCTTAACCCTTACCTTAACCCTTACCTTAACCCTAACCTTAACCCTAACCTTAACCCTTACCTTAACCCTTACCTTAACCCTTACATTAACCCTTACCTTAACCCTTACCTTAACCCTTACTTTAACCCTTACCTTAACCCTAACCTTAACCCTTACCTTAACCCTTACTTTAACCCTTACCTTAACCCTTACCTTAACCCTAACCTTAACCCTTACCTTAACCCTAACCATATCCCTTACCTTAGCCCTTACCTTAACCCTTACCTTAACCCTTAACTTAACCCTTACCTTAACCCTAACCCTTACCTTAACCCTTACCTTAACCCTTACCTTAACCCTTACCTTAACCCTTACCTTAACCCTTACCTTAACCCTAACCTTAACCCTAACCTTAACCCTAACCTTAACCCTTACCTTAACCCTTACCTTAACCCTTACCTTAACCCTATCCCTTACCTTAACCCTTACCTTAACCCTTACCATAACCCTTACCATAACCCTAACCCTAACCCTTACCTTAACCCTTACCTTAACCCTAACCTTAACCCTTACCTTAACCCTAACCATATCCCTTACCTTAGCCCTTACCTTAACCCTTACCTTAACCCTTACATTAACCCTTACCTTAACCCTTACCTTAACCCTTACTTTAACCCTTACCTTAACCCTAACCTTAACCCTTACCTTAACCCTTACTTTAACCCTTACCTTAACCCTTACCTTAACCCTTACTTTAACCCTAACCTTAACCCTTACCTTAACCCTTACCTTAACCCTATCCCTTACCTTAACCCTTACCTTAACCCTTACCTTAACCCTTACCTTAACCCTATCCCTTACCTTAACCATTACCTTAATTTTATTTTAACCCTTCCTTAACCCTATCCCTTACCTTAACCCTTACCTTAACCCTTACCATAACCCTTACCTTAACCCTTACCTTAACCCTAACCCTTACCTTAACCCTTACCTTAACCCTTACTTTAACCCTAACCTTAACCCTTACCTTAACCCTTACCTTAACCCTAACCTTAACCCTAACCTTAACCCTTACCTTAACCCTTACCTTAACCCTTACATTAACCCTTACCTTAACCCTTACCTTAACCCTTACTTTAACCCTTACCTTAACCCTTACCTTAACCCTAACCCTTAACTTAACCCTTACCTTAACCCTAACCCTTACCTTAACCCTTACCTTAACCCTTACTTTAACCCTAACCTTAACCCTTACCTTAACCCTTACCTTAACCCTGACCTTAACCCTAACCTTAACCCTTACCTAAACCCTAACCCTAACCTTAACCCTTACCTTACCTTAACCCTTACCTCAACCCTTACCTTAACCCTTACCTTAACCCTTACCATTACCCTAACCTTAACCCTTACCTTAACCCTAACCTTAACCCTTACCTTAACCCTGACCTTAACCCTTACCTTAACCCTAACCTTAACCCTAACCTTAACCCTAACCTTAACCCTTACCTTAACCCTTACCTTAATAAGCAACAGATTTCATGCCTAAACTTGGACAAACATTGATTCACTGAAGTGAAACCATTAGATTGTGTACAGATAAGTATATCTACATTAGCGTCATGAAGAGACACACAAACATGTGGTTAGAATCGAACCCTCCTCACTCTTCATCACGAGGAAACACAGATAACTCTCCCTGTCAAACAGCCTAGCTAACAAAACCATGAGAGTCACGACGGGAAAGGTATAAACCCCTGCTGACAAATGACCAACAGTCTTTTCTGGGGGTACTGGGCAGGAAGGTTGTGTTGATTTCTGCGGTGAAACATGATACATCAACCACCCTGTTGTATATATATTCTAATTTATCGAAAGAGATAAACAGAGAGGGGTCGTCGGTGAGGGAGAGTCGGGGCTGTTAGAAATGACAAATCAATAACTCCTAAAATTGTTGACCAGAGTCTAAATGACCTCAGTAATAGTGACTGGTCGTGTTGCCCAGAGTCTACTGGACCTCAGTAATAGTGACTGGTCGTGTTGACCAGAGTCTACGGGACCTCAGTAATAGTGACTGGTCGTGTTGCCCAGAGTCTACTGGACCTCAGTAATAGTGACTGGTCGTGTTGCCCAGAGTCTACTGGACCTCAGTAATAGTGACTGGTCGTGTTGCCCAGAGTCTACTGGACCTCAGTAATAGTGACTGGTCGTGTTGCCCAGAGTCTAAAGGACCTCAGTAATAGTGACTGGTCGTGTTGCCCAGAGTCTAAAGGACCTCAGTAATAGTGACTGGTCGTGTTGCCCAGAGTCTAAAGGACCTCAGTAATAGTGAGTGGTCGTGTTGCCCAGAGTCTAAAGGACCTCAGTAATAGTGACTGGTCGTGTTGCCCAGAGTCTACGGGACCTCAGTAATAGTGACTGGTCGTGTTGCCCAGAGTCTACTGGACCTCAGTAATACTGACTGGTCGTGTTGCCCAGAGTCTACTGGACCTCAGTAATAGTGACTGGTCGTGTTGACCAGAGTCTACGGGACCTCAGTAATAGTGACTGGTCGTGTTGCCCAGAGTCTACTCGACCTCAGTAATAGTGACTGGTCGTGTTGCCCAGAGTCTACTGGACCTCAGTAATACTGACTGGTCGTGTTGCCCAGAGTCTACTGGACCTCAGTAATAGTGACTGGTCGTGTTGCCCAGAGTCTACTGGACCTCAGTAATACTGACTGGTCGTGTTGCCCAGAGTCTACTGGACCTCAGTAATAGTGACTGGTCGTGTTGACCAGAGTCTACGGGACCTCAGTAATAGTGACTGGTCGTGTTGACCAGAGTCTACTGGACCTCAGTAATAGTGACTGGTCGTGTTGACCAGAGTCTACGGGACCTCAGTAATAGTGACTGGTCGTGTTGCCCAGAGTCTAAAGGACCTCAGTAATACTGACTGGTCGTGTTGCCCAGAGTCTACTGGACCTCAGTAATAGTGACTGGTCGTGTTGACCAGAGTCTACGGGACCTCAGTAATAGTGACTGGTCGTGTTGCCCAGAGTCTACTGGACCTCAGTAATAGTGACTGGTCGTGTTGCCCAGAGTCTACTGGACCTCAGTAATAGTGACTGGTCGTGTTGCCCAGAGTCTACTGGACCTCAGTAATAGTGACTGGTCGTGTTGCCCAGAGTCTAAAGGACCTCAGTAATAGTGACTGGTCGTGTTGCCCAGAGTCTAAAGGACCTCAGTAATAGTGACTGGTCGTGTTGCCCAGAGTCTAAAGGACCTCAGTAATAGTGAGTGGTCGTGTTGCCCAGAGTCTAAAGGACCTCAGTAATAGTGACTGGTCGTGTTGCCCAGAGTCTACGGGACCTCAGTAATAGTGACTGGTCGTGTTGCCCAGAGTCTACTGGACCTCAGTAATACTGACTGGTCGTGTTGCCCAGAGTCTACTGGACCTCAGTAATACTGACTGGTCGTGTTGCCCAGAGTCTACTGGACCTCAGTAATAGTGACTGGTCGTGTTGACCAGAGTCTACTGGACCTCAGTAATAGTGACTGGTCGTGTTGACCAGAGTCTACGGGACCTCAGTAATAGTGACTGGTCGTGTTGCCCAGAGTCTAAAGGACCTCAGTAATAGTGACTGGTCGTGTTGCCCAGAGTCTAAAGGACCTCAGTAATAGTGAGTGGTCGTGTTGCCCAGAGTCTAAAGGACCTCAGTAATAGTGACTGGTCGTGTTGCCCAGAGTCTACGGGACCTCAGTAATAGTGACTGGTCGTGTTGCCCAGAGTCTACTGGACCTCAGTAATACTGACTGGTCGTGTTGCCCAGAGTCTACTGGACCTCAGTAATACTGACTGGTCGTGTTGCCCAGAGTCTACTGGACCTCAGTAATAGTGACTGGTCGTGTTGACCAGAGTCTACTGGACCTCAGTAATAGTGACTGGTCGTGTTGACCAGAGTCTACGGGACCTCAGTAATAGTGACTGGTCGTGTTGCCCAGAGTCTAAAGGACCTCAGTAATAGTGATTGGTCGTGTTGCCCAGAGTCTACGGGACCTCAGTAATAGTGACTGGTCGTGTTGACCAGAGTCTAAAGGACCTCAGTAATAGTGACTGGTCGTGTTGCCCAGAGTCTACGGGACCTCAGTAATAGTGACTGGTCGTGTTGCCCGGAGTCTACTGGACCTCAGTAATAGTGACTGGTCGTGTTGCCCAGAGTCTACGGGACCTCAGTAATAGTGACTGGTCGTGTTGCCCAGAGTCTAAAGGACCTCAGTAATAGTGACTGGTCGTGTTGCCCAGAGTCTAAAGGACCTCAGTAATAGTGACTGGTCGTGTTGCCCAGAGTCTAAAGGACCTCAGTAATAGTGACTGGTCGTGTTGCCCAGAGTCTAAAGGACCTCAGTAATAGTGAGTGGTCGTGTTGCCCAGAGTCTAAAGGACCTCAGTAATAGTGACTGGTCGTGTTGCCCAGAGTCTACGGGACCTCAGTAATAGTGACTGGTCGTGTTGCCCAGAGTCTACTGGACCTCAGTAATACTGACTGGTCGTGTTGCCCAGAGTCTACTGGACCTCAGTACTAGTGACTGGTCGTGTTGACCAGAGTCTACGGGACCTCAGTAATAGTGACTGGTCGTGTTGCCCAGAGTCTACTGGACCTCAGTAATAGTGACTGGTCGTGTTGCCCAGAGTCTACTGGACCTCAGTAATACTGACTGGTCGTGTTGACCAGAGTCTACTGGACCTCAGTAATAGTGACTGGTCGTGTTGACCAGAGTCTACGGGACCTCAGTAATAGTGACTGGTCGTGTTGCCCAGAGTCTAAAGGACCTCAGTAATAGTGATTGGTCGTGTTGCCCAGAGTCTACGGGACCTCAGTAATAGTGACTGGTCGTGTTGACCAGAGTCTAAAGGACCTCAGTAATAGTGACTGGTCGTGTTGCCCAGAGTCTACGGGACCTCAGTAATAGTGACTGGTCGTGTTGCCCGGAGTCTACTGGACCTCAGTAATAGTGACTGGTCGTGTTGCCCAGAGTCTACTGGACCTCAGTAATACTGACTGGTCGTGTTGCCCAGAGTCTACTGGACCTCAGTAATACTGACTGGTCGTGTTGACCAGAGTCTACGGGACCTCAGTAATAGTGACTGGTCGTGTTGCCCAGAGTCTAAAGGACCTCAGTAATAGTGATTGGTCGTGTTGCCCAGAGTCTACTGGACCTCAGTAATAGTGACTGGTCGTGTTGCCCAGAGTCTAAAGGACCTCAGTAATAGTGACTGGTCGTGTTGCCCAGAGTCTAAAGGACCTCAGTAATAGTGAGTGGTCGTGTTGCCCAGAGTCTAAAGGACCTCAGTAATAGTGACTGGTCGTGTTGCCCAGAGTCTACGGGACCTCAGTAATAGTGACTGGTCGTGTTGCCCAGAGTCTACTGGACCTCAGTAATACTGACTGGTCGTGTTGCCCAGAGTCTACTGGACCTCAGTAATAGTGACTGGTCGTGTTGACCAGAGTCTACGGGACCTCAGTAATAGTGACTGGTCGTGTTGCCCAGAGTCTACTGGACCTCAGTAATAGTGACTGGTCGTGTTGCCCAGAGTCTACTGGACCTCAGTAATACTGACTGGTCGTGTTGCCCAGAGTCTACTGGACCTCAGTAATAGTGACTGGTCGTGTTGCCCAGAGTCTACTGGACCTCAGTAATACTGACTGGTCGTGTTGCCCAGAGTCTACTGGACCTCAGTAATAGTGACTGGTCGTGTTGACCAGAGTCTACGGGACCTCAGTAATAGTGACTGGTCGTGTTGCCCAGAGTCTAAAGGACCTCAGTAATAGTGATTGGTCGTGTTGCCCAGAGTCTACGGGACCTCAGTAATAGTGACTGGTCGTGTTGACCAGAGTCTAAAGGACCTCAGTAATAGTGACTGGTCGTGTTGCCCAGAGTCTACGGGACCTCAGTAATAGTGACTGGTCGTGTTGCCCAGAGTCTACTGGACCTCAGTAATAGTGACTGGTCGTGTTGCCCAGAGTCTACTGGACCTCAGTAATACTGACTGGTCGTGTTGCCCAGAGTCTACTGGACCTCAGTAATACTGACTGGTCGTGTTGCCCAGAGTCTACTGGACCTCAGTAATACTGACTGGTCGTGTTGACCAGAGTCTACTGGACCTCAGTAATAGTGACTGGTCGTGTTGACCAGAGTCTACGGGACCTCAGTAATAGTGACTGATCGTGTTGACCAGAGTCTACTGGACCTCAGTAATAGTGACTGGTCGTGTTGACCAGAGTCTACGGGACCTCAGTAATAGTGACTGGTCGTGTTGCCCAGAGTCTAAAGGACCTCAGTAATACTGACTGGTCGTGTTGCCCAGAGTCTACTGGACCTCAGTAATAGTGACTGGTCGTGTTGACCAGAGTCTACGGGACCTCAGTAATAGTGACTGGTCGTGTTGCCCAGAGTCTACTGGACCTCAGTAATAGTGACTGGTCGTGTTGCCCAGAGTCTACTGGACCTCAGTAATAGTGACTGGTCGTGTTGCCCAGAGTCTACTGGACCTCAGTAATAGTGACTGGTCGTGTTGCCCAGAGTCTAAAGGACCTCAGTAATAGTGACTGGTCGTGTTGCCCAGAGTCTACTGGACCTCAGTAATAGTGACTGGTCGTGTTGCCCAGAGTCTAAAGGACCTCAGTAATAGTGAGTGGTCGTGTTGCCCAGAGTCTAAAGGACCTCAGTAATAGTGACTGGTCGTGTTGCCCAGAGTCTACTGGACCTCAGTAATACTGACTGGTCGTGTTGCCCAGAGTCTACTGGACCTCAGTAATACTGACTGGTCGTGTTGCCCAGAGTCTACTGGACCTCAGTAATAGTGACTGGTCGTGTTGACCAGAGTCTACTGGACCTCAGTAATAGTGACTGGTCGTGTTGACCAGAGTCTACGGGACCTCAGTAATAGTGACTGGTCGTGTTGACCAGAGTCTACTGGACCTCAGTAATAGTGACTGGTCGTGTTGCCCAGAGTCTACTGGACCTCAGTAATAGTGACTGGTCGTGTTGCCCAGAGTCTACTGGACCTCAGTAATACTGACTGGTCGTGTTGCCCAGAGTCTACTGGACCTCAGTAATACTGACTGGTCGTGTTGCCCAGAGTCTACTGGACCTCAGTAATAGTGACTGGTCGTGTTGCCCAGAGTCTACTGGACCTCAGTAATAGTGACTGGTCGTGTTGACCAGAGTCTACGGGACCTCAGTAATAGTGACTGGTCGTGTTGCCCAGAGTCTAAAGGACCTCAGTAATAGTGATTGGTCGTGTTGCCCAGAGTCTACGGGACCTCAGTAATAGTGACTGGTCGTGTTGACCAGAGTCTAAAGGACCTCAGTAATAGTGACTGGTCGTGTTGCCCAGAGTCTACGGGACCTCAGTAATAGTGACTGGTCGTGTTGCCCAGAGTCTACTGGACCTCAGTAATAGTGACTGGTCGTGTTGCCCAGAGTCTACTGGACCTCAGTAATACTGACTGGTCGTGTTGCCCAGAGTCTACTGGACCTCAGTAATACTGACTGGTCGTGTTGCCCAGAGTCTACTGGACCTCAGTAATACTGACTGGTCGTGTTGCCCAGAGTCTACTGGACCTCAGTAATACTGACTGGTCGTGTTGATCAGAGTCTACGGGACCTCAGTAATAGTGACTGGTCGTGTTGCCCAGAGTCTAAAGGACCTCAGTAATAGTGATTGGTCGTGTTGCCCAGAGTCTACTGGACCTCAGTAATAGTGACTGTTCGTGTTGCCCAGAGTCTAAAGGACCTCAGTAATAGTGACTGGTCGTGTTGCCCAGAGTCTAAAGGACCTCAGTAATAGTGACTGGTCGTGTTGCCCAGAGTCTAAAGGACCTCAGTAATAGTGAGTGGTCGTGTTGCCCAGAGTCTAAAGGACCTCAGTAATAGTGACTGGTCGTGTTGCCCAGAGTCTACGGGACCTCAGTAATAGTGACTGGTCGTGTTGCCCAGAGTCTACTGGACCTCAGTAATACTGACTGGTCGTGTTGCCCAGAGTCTACTGGACCTCAGTAATAGTGACTGGTCGTGTTGCCCAGAGTCTACTGGACCTCAGTAATAGTGACTGGTCGTGTTGCCCAGAGTCTACTGGACCTCAGTAATACTGACTGGTCGTGTTGCCCAGAGTCTACTGGACCTCAGTAATAGTGACTGGTCGTGTTGCCCAGAGTCTACTGGACCTCAGTAATACTGACTGGTCGTGTTGCCCAGAGTCTACTGGACCTCAGTAATAGTGACTGGTCGTGTTGCCCAGAGTCTACTGGACCTCAGTAATACTGACTGGTCGTGTTGCCCAGAGTCTACTGGACCTCAGTAATAGTGACTGGTCGTGTTGCCCAGAGTCTACTGGACCTCAGTAATACTGACTGGTCGTGTTGCCCAGTGTCTACTGGACCTCAGTAATAGTGACTGGTCGTGTTGACCAGAGTCTACGGGACCTCAGTAATAGTGACTGGTCGTGTTGCCCAGAGTCTAAAGGACCTCAGTAATAGTGATTGGTCGTGTTGCCCAGAGTCTACGGGACCTCAGTAATAGTGACTGGTCGTGTTGACCAGAGTCTAAAGGACCTCAGTAATAGTGACTGGTCGTGTTGCCCAGAGTCTACGGGACCTCAGTAACAGTGACTGGTCGTGTTGCCCAGAGTCTACTGGACCTCAGTAATAGTGACTGGTCGTGTTGCCCAGAGTCTACTGGACCTCAGTAATACTGACTGGTCGTGTTGCCCAGAGTCTACTGGACCTCAGTAATACTGACTGGTCGTGTTGCCCAGAGTCTACTGGACCTCAGTAATACTGACTGGTCATGTTGACCAGAGTCTACGGGACCTCAGTAATAGTGACTGGTCGTGTTGCCCAGAGTCTAAAGGACCTCAGTAATAGTGATTGGTCGTGTTGCCCAGAGTCTACGGGACCTCAGTAATAGTGACTGGTCGTGTTGACCAGAGTCTAAAGGACCTCAGTAAT
>NC_088411.1:42709685-42717185 GCF_034236695.1 Oncorhynchus nerka
GACATGTACACACACAGAGACAGACATGTACACACACACAGAGACAGACATGTACACACACACAGAGACAGACATGTACACACACAGAGAGACAGACATGTACACACACACAGAGACAGACATGTACACACACAGAGACAGACACAATGGTTCATTGAACAACTACCAACACTTTCTACATTTGTATTTGTGCCATAACAACTAACGTTGAGGATTCACATTGACACCTCTCAAAAATCTCTTTCCATATTGCTTTGAGCTTCCTTCGAGAAAGATCTTAGAGTATAGGAAAAGTATAGTATAGGAAAAGTATAGTATAGGAATGTATAGAAAAGTATAGTATAGGAACGTATAGGAAAGTATAGTATAGGAAAGTATAGGAAAAGTATAGTATAGGAAAGTATAGTATAGGAAAAGTATAGTATAGGAATGTATAGTATAGGAAAGTATAGGAAAGTATAGCATAGGAAAGCATAGGAAAAGTATAGTATAGGAAAGTATAGTATAGGAAAAGTATAGTATAGGAATGTATAGTATAGGAAAGTATAGAACAGTATGGTATAGGAAACTATAGTATAGGAAAGTATAGGAAAGTATAGCATAGGAAAGTATAGGAAAAGTATAGTATAGGAAAAGTATAGTATAGGAAAGTATAGTATAGGAAATTATAGGAAAAGTATAGTATAGGAAAAGTATAGTATAGGAAAGTATAGGAAAAGTATAGTATAGGAAAGTATAGCATAGGAAAGCATAGGAAAAGTATAGTATAGGAAAGTATAGTATAGGAAAAGTATAGTATGGGAAAGTATAGTTTAGGAAAACTATAGTATAGGAAAAGTATAGTATAGGAAAAGTATAGTATAGGAAAGTATAGGAAAAGTATAGTATAGGAAAGTATAGCATAGGAAAGCATAGGAAAAGTATAGTATAGGAAAGTATAGTATAGGAAAAGTATAGTATAGGAAAATTATAGTATAGGAAAGTATAGGAAAGTATAGTATAGGAAAGTATAGGAAAAGTATAGTATAGGAAAAGTATAGTATAGGAAAGTATAGTATAGGAAAGTATAGTATAGGAAAATATAGGAAAGTATAGCATAGGAAAGCATAGGAAAAGTATAGTATAGGAAAGTATATTATAGGAAAGTATAGAAAAGTATAGTATAGGAAAGTATAGTATAGGAAAGTATAGGAAAGTATAGCATAGGAAAGCATAGGAAAAGTATAGTATAGAAAAGTATATTATAGGAAAGTATAGTATAGGAAAGTATAGGAACAGTATAGTATAGGAAAGTATAGTATAGGAAAGTATAGGAAAGTATAGCATAGGAAAAGTATAGGAAAGTATAGTATAGGAAAGTATAGGAAGAGTATAGTATAGGAAATTATAGTATAGGAAAGTATAGGAAAAGTATAGGAAAGTATAGTATAGGAAAGTATAGGAAAAGTATAGTATAGGAAATTATAGTATAGGAAAGTATAGGAAAGTATAGTATAGGAAAGTATAGGAAAGTATAGCATAGGAAAAGTATAGGAAAGTATAGTATAGGAAAGTATAGGAAAAGTATAGTATAGGAAATTATAGTATAGGAAAGTATAGGAAAAGTATAGTATAGGAAAGTATAGTATAGGAAAGTATAGGAAAGTATAGCATAGGAAAAGTATAGTATAGGAAACGTCCTCTTCAAACACCCTCTTCAAACACCCTCTTCAAATGTCCTCATCAAACACCCTCTTCAAACGTCCTCTCCGAACTCCATCTTCAAATGTCCTCATCCGACGTCCTCATCAAACGTTCTCATCACAGAGGCTGAATCCAACATGTCAGCCTATCCCTATATAGTGTATTAATTTTGATCAGAGCCCTTGGCCTTATGGGCCAATCAGAACGTTCCCACAGTGTGATAAACATCTATAGCCAATCAGAACGTTCCCACAGTGTGATAAACATCTATAGCCAATCAGAACGTTCCCACAGTGTGATAAACATCTATAGCCAATCAGAACGTTCCCACAGTGTGATAAACATCTATAGCCAATCAGAACGTTCCCACAGTGTGATAAACATCTATAGGGTGCCAATCAGAACGTTCCCACAGTGTGATAAACATCTATAGCCAATCAGAACGTTCCCACAGTGTGATAAACATCTATAGCCAATCAGAACGTTCCCACAGTGTGATAAACATCTATAGCCAATCAGAACGTTCCCACAGTGTGATAAACATCTATAGCCAATCAGAACGTTCCCACAGTGTGATAAACATCTATAGCCAATCAGAACGTTCCCACAGTGTGATAAACATCTATAGCCAATCAGAACGTTCCCACAGTGTGATAAACATCTATAGCCAATCAGAACGTTCCCACATACGTCGTATATATGTTTTACTAACAAATTCCACAGCAATGGGAGAGAAACTAGCGAAGGGACCAGCACACTTCAAACGCCCCCCCCACCCCTTTTAAATGAATAGTTCATAAACAACGCCCTCTGACAGTGTAAGGACACTGCTGTTTCAGACAGGAACTGGTAACTACACCACTGGGCTTCCATCATTCTGTTAAACATATCACCTGCATGACCTCTGGGTGACCTCTGGGGTGTGATTGCTGCGGTTCAAACCCAGGTCTCCTGCATGTTGGGAATAGTTCATCAGCTCACTAAAACCAAAGCCTAGCAACTCTGCCGGTCTCATGAAATGTTACTCATCACCTGAGCATGACCACCGAACCACCTGCTGTTACAGAACCACAGTACAACAAAAGCATCAAATCATTGGACTAGACATTCCTTGCTATTTGTACATTGACGTGCCAATGTAAACGTCCCATATTTAGCCAGTAGACCCTGCAATCTCCAGGACATGTAGATGAGGATCAAGTCTATCGCTCTTGAACACAGATGAGAATAACAGTTGACATCAAGGATGGGGGGGGCAGGGGGGGGTTGTGTGAGTTCCTCGCCCCAGACGATGGAGATGGATTGGGAAGCTCTCACTTGGATCAATTAGAATTCACAAGAGCCAGCAGTAGACTGTAATCAACCTACTTTCACTGCTGCCCATAGCAATTATCTTGGCACTTAAGAATCAACAAAGCACGTAATGACTACCAGTCTATGAAGGAACGCAAACAGAGTTGAAGGTAAATGTGAGCCCTGTGTGTGAGAGAGAGGAAGTCTGCAATAACAAGCTTTATGGCTTTAACAGAAAAACAAAAGAGCGCTTGAGGTTTGAATTGCATGAAGGCTTATTTGTTTTCAAGGACACAAGTAGAGAGTTCTACTTACCAGAGTTTGGTGTTTCTGTTATCAAATATATTCTCCGTTGATACTGAAACATGTGGGTCTGTCGTTAGGGTTTATTAGTTTATTCGTTTTAGTTTAGTTTATACCTACTTCAGTGAAAATTGGAACTCACTTTGCATTTGATGTAAATGTAAAGAAAAACTGTTTTGGGTCCTGAACCACATAGTCGGGACCATGTCAACCTAAAACCACAGGGGCTATCTATTTACCCTAAAACCACAAGGGCTATCTATGTCAACCTAAAACCACAAGGGCTATCTATGTCAACCTAAAACCACAGGGGCTATCTATTTACCCTAAAACCACAAGGGCTATCTATGTCACCCTAAAACCACAAGGGCTATCTATGTCAACCTAAAACCACAGGGGCTATCTATTTACCCTAAAACCACAAGGGCTATCTATGTCAACCTAAAACCACAAGGGCTATCTATGTCAACCTAAAACCACAGGGGCTATCTATTTACCCTAAAACCACAAGGGCTATCTATGTCACCCTAAAACCACAAGGGCTATCTATGTCAACCTAAAACCACAGGGGCTATCTATTTACCCTAAAACCACAAGGGCTATCTATTTACCCTAAAACCACAAGGGCTATATATGTCACCCTAAAACCACAGGGTTATCTATTTACCCTAAAACCACAAGGGCTATCTATGTCACCCTAAAACCACAAGGGCTATCTATTTACCCTAAAACCACAAGGGCTATCTATGTCACCCTAAAACCACAGTGGCTATCTATTTACCCTAAAACCACAAGGGCTATCTATGTCACCCTAAAATCACAAGGGCTATCTATGTCACCCTAAAACCACAAGGGCTATCTATTTACCCTAAAACCACAAGGGCTATCTATGTCATCCTAAAACCACAAGGGCTATCTATTTACCCTAAAACCACAAGGGCTATCTATGTCACCCTAAAACCACAAGGGCTATCTATGTCACCCTAAAACCACAAGGGCTATCTATTTACCCTAAAACCACAAGGGCTATCTATGTCACCCTAAAACCACAGGGGCTATCTATTTACCCTAAAACCACAAGGGCTATCTATTTACCCTAAAACCACAAGGGCTATCTATGTCATCCTAAAACCACAAGGGCTCTCTATTTACCCTAAAACCACAAGGGCTATCTATGTCAACCTAAAACCACAGGGGCTATCTATTTACCCTAAAACCACAAGGGCTATCTATGTCACCCTAAAACCACAAGGGCTATCTATGTCAACCTAAAACCACAGGGGCTATCTATTTACCCTAAAACCACAAGGGCTATCTATTTACCCTAAAACCACAAGGGCTATATATGTCACCCTAAAACCACAGGGTTATCTATTTACCCTAAAACCACAAGGGCTATCTATGTCACCCTAAAACCACAAGGGCTATCTATTTACCCTAAAACCACAAGGGCTATCTATGTCACCCTAAAACCACAGTGGCTATCTATTTACCCTAAAACCACAAGGGCTATCTATGTCACCCTAAAATCACAAGGGCTATCTATGTCACCCTAAAACCACAAGGGCTATCTATTTACCCTAAAACCACAAGGGCTATCTATGTCATCCTAAAACCACAAGGGCTATCTATTTACCCTAAAACCACAAGGGCTATCTATGTCACCCTAAAACCACAAGGGCTATCTATGTCACCCTAAAACCACAAGGGCTATCTATTTACCCTAAAACCACAAGGGCTATCTATGTCACCCTAAAACCACAGGGGCTATCTATTTACCCTAAAACCACAAGGGCTATCTATTTACCCTAAAACCACAAGGGCTATCTATGTCATCCTAAAACCACAAGGGCTCTCTATTTACCCTAAAACCACAAGGGCTATCTATGTCAACCTAAAACCACAGGGGCTATCTATTTACCCTAAAACCACAAGGGCTATCTATGTCACCCTAAAACCACAAGGGCTATCTATGTCACCCTAAAACCACAAGGGCTATCTATTTACCCTAAAACCACAAGGGCTATCTATGTCACCCTAAAACCACAGGGTTATCTATTTACCCTAAAACCACAAGGGCTATCTATGTCACCCTAAAACCACAAGGGCTATCTATTTACCCTAAAACCACAAGGGCTATCTATGTCACCCTAAAACCACAGGGGCTATCTATTTACCCTAAAACCACAAGGGCTATCTATGTCACCCTAAAATCACAAGGGCTATCTATGTCACCCTAAAACCACAAGGGCTATCTATTTAACCTAAAACCACAAGGGCTATCTATGTCAACCTAAAACCACAGGGGCTATCTATTTACCCTAAAACCACAAGGGCTATCTATGTCACCCTAAAACCACAAGGGCTATCTATGTCACCCTAAAACCACAAGGGCTATCTATTTACCCTAAAACCACAAGGGCTATCTATGTCACCCTAAAACCACAGGGGCTATCTATTTACCCTAAAACCACAAGGGCTATCTATTTACCCTAAAACCACAAGGGCTATCTATGTCACCCTAAAACCACAAGGGCTATCTATTTACCCTAAAACCACAAGGGCTATCTATTTACCCTAAAACCACAAGGGCTATCTATGTCACCCTAAAACCACAAGGGCTATCTATGTCACCCTAAAACCACAAGGGCTATCTATTTACCCTAAAACCACAGGGGCTATCTATTTACCCTAAAACCACAAGGGCTATCTATGTCACCCTAAAACCACAGGGGCTATCTATTTACCCTAAAACCACAAGGGATATCTATGTCACCCTAAAACCACAAGGGTTTATCTATGTCACCCTAAAACCACAAGGGCTATCTATTTACCCTAAAACCACAAGGGTTTATCTATGTCACCCTAAAACCACAGGGGCTATCTATTTACCCCAAAACCACAAGGGTTTATCTATGTCACCCTAAAACCACAGGGGCTATCTATTTACCCTAAAACCACAAGGGTTTAACTATGTCACCCTAAAACCACAGGGGCTATCTATTTACCCTAAAACCACAAGGGTTATCTATGTCACCCTAAAATTACAGGGTTTATCTATTTACCCTAAAACCACAAGGGTTTATCTATTTACCCTAAAACCACAAGGGTTTATCTATGCCACCCTAAAACCACAGGGGCTATCTATTTACCCTAAAACCACAAGGGCTATCTATGTCACCCTAAAACCACAGGGGCTATCTATGTCACCCTAAAACCACAGGGGCTATCTATGTCACCCTAAAACCACAGGGGCTATCTATTTACCCTAAAACCACAAGGGTTTATCTATGCCACCCTAAAATTAGAGGGTTTATCTATGTCACCCTAAAACCACAGGGGCTATCTATTTACCCTAAAACCACAAGGGCTTTCTATGTCACCCTAAAACCACAGGGGCTATCTATTTACCCTAAAACCACAAGGGTTTATCTATGTCACCCTAAAACCACAGGGGCTATCTATTTACCCTAAAACCACAAGGGTTATCTATGTCACCCTAAAATTACAGGGTTTATCTATTTACCCTAAAACCACAAGGGTTTATCTATTTACCCTAAAACCACAAGGGTTTATCTATGCCACCCTAAAACCACAGGGGCTATCTATTTACCCTAAAACCACAAGGGCTATCTATGTCACCCTAAAACCACAGGGGCTATCTATGTCACCCTAAAACCACAGGGGCTATCTATGTCACCCTAAAACCACAGGGGCTATCTATTTACCCTAAAACCACAAGGGTTTATCTATGCCACCCTAAAATTAGAGGGTTTATCTATGTCACCCTAAAACCACAGGGGCTATCTATTTACCCTAAAACCACAAGGGCTTTCTATGTCACCCTAAAACCACAGGGGCTATCTATTTACCCTAAAACCACAAGGGTTTATCTATGTCACCCTAAAATTACAGGGTTTATCTATTTACCCTAAAACCACAAGGGTTTATCTATGCCACCCTAAAATTACAGGGGTTATATATTTACCCTAAAACCACAGGGGTTTTCTATGTCACCCTTAAAATCACAAGGATTATCTACTGTTCTAAACATGACAGTGTGTATATGTTTTTCCTATAATGATAAGCCAATCAGAAGGAAAGAGGGAGACAGGGCAGATACAGTGGGGCAAAAAAGTATTTAGTCAGCCACCAATTGTGCAAGTTCTCCCACTTAAAAAGATGAGAGAGGCCTGTAATTTTCATCATAGGTACACTTCA
>NC_088411.1:42727185-42764685 GCF_034236695.1 Oncorhynchus nerka
CTGCTTGTGTTTATTCTGAATTGAAGTCACAATACTTGGCCCAGTCCTCACCATGTAGACCTGGTCCCCCATGTTGGGTGGGAAGAGAAAGCAACCAGTAAATAGATGCATTGCCAAGATGTGATTGCCACAAAACACGTCTGCATATTGAATTCACACATGCCCCTAACAATCTGTCACCCAACCGACTCCCTACCTCTCCCTCCACTCCACTCCTCTCCTCTCCTATACTCCCCTCTCCTCCCCTCCTCTTCTCCTATCCCCTACCTCCCCTCTCCTCCGCTCCTCTCTCCCTCTCTCTTCACCTCCCCTCCTCCCATCTCTTCCGCTCCCCTCTCCCTCTCCCTCTCTCTTCTCCTATACCCTACCTCCCCTCTCCCTCTCCCCTTCTCTTCTCCTATCCCCTACCTCCCCTCTCCTCCGCTCCCCTCTCCCTCTCTCTTCTCCTATACCCTACCTCCCCTCTCCCTCTCCCCTTCTCTTCTCCTATCCCCTACCTCCCCTCTCCTCCGCTCCCCTCTCCCTCTCTCTTCACCTCCCCTCCTCCCATCTCCTCCGCTCCCCTCTCCCTCTCTCTTCACCTCCCCTCCTCCCATCTCTTCCGCTCCCCTCTCCCTCTCCCTCTCCCTCTCCTCCTCCCTTCTCCTCCACTTATCTCCCCTTCTCTTCTCCTATCCCCTACCTCCCCTCTTCTCCGCTCCGCTCCCCTCTCCCTCTCTCTTCTCCTCCCCTCCTCCCATCTCTTCCGCTCCCCTCTCCCTCTCCCTCTCTCTTCTCCTATACCCTACCTCCCCTCTCCCTCTCCCCTTCTCTTCTCCTATCCCCTATCCCCTACTACCCCTCTCCTCCGCTCCCCTCTCCCTCTATCTTCTCCTATACCCTACCTCCCCTCTCCCTCTCCCCTTCTCTTCTCCTATCCCCTACCTCCCCCCTCTCCTCCGCTCCCCTCTCCCCTCTCTCTTCTCCTCCCCTCCTCCCATCTCTTCCGCTCCCCTCTCCCTCTCCCCTCTCTCTTCTCCTATACCCTCCTCCCTTCTCCTCCACTTATCTCCCCTTCTCTTCTCCTATCCCCTCCTCCCCTCTCCTCCGCTCCCCTCTCCCTCTCTCTTCTCCTCCCCTCCTCCCATCTCTTCCGCTCCCCTCTCCCTCTCTTCTCCTCCCCTCCTCCCATCTCTTCCGCTCCCTCTCCCTCTCTCTTCTCCTATACCCTCCTCCCTTCTCCTCCGCTCCCCTCTCCCTCTCTCTTCTCCTCCCCTCCTCCCATCTCTTCCGCTCCCCTCTCCCTCTCCCTCTCTCTTCTCCTATACCCTACCTCCCCTCTCCTCCGCTCCCCTCTCCCTCTCTCTTCTCCTCCCCTCCTCCCATCTCTTCCGCTCCCCTCTCCCTCTCCCTCTCTCTTCTCCTATACCCTACCTCCCTTCTCCTCTGCTCCCCTCTCCCTCTCTCTTCTCCTCTCCCCTCCCTCTTCACAAAACACGTCTGCGTATTGAATTCACACATGTCCCCACCAATCTGCCACTCAACCTGAGATCCCATCAACGACACATTACTGAGACGTTTCCATTAGCTCCCCTGGACAGTCGGCCGATCAGATTTATGTTTTCCAACATGCAATTGTGGTTGATTCAAACTCAGTGTGTTCATATTGTATTTATTTATGGATTGCCATTAGCTGCTGCCAAGGAAGATCTATACAATTTTAAAAACATTATAATACATTCACAGATTTCACAACACACTGTGTGCCCTCAGGCTCCTACTCCACCACTAAATCCATGTTTATATGTGTGTGTGTGTGTGTGTGTGTGTGCGTGTGTGTGTGTGTGTGTGTGTGTGTGTGTGTGTGTGTGTGTGTGTGTGTGTGTGTGTGTGTGTCTGTGCCGATGTTTGCGTTGTTTCACCGTCCCCACTGTTCCATAAGGTGTTTTTAAAACTGTTTTTTTTTTAATCAAATTTTACTGCTTGCATGATTTACTTTATGTGGAATAGAGTTCCATGTAGTCATGGCTCTATGTAGTACTGTGGAATAGAGTTCCATGTAGTCATGGCTCTATGTAGTACTGTGGAATAGAGTTCCATGTAGTCATGGCTCTATGTAGTACTGTGGAATAGAGTTCCATGTAGTCATGGATCTATGTAGTACTGTGGAATAGAGTTCCATGTAGTCATGGCTCTATGTAGTACTGTGGAATAGAGTTCCATGTAGTCATGGCTCTGTGTAGTACTGTGGAATAGAGTTCCATGTAGTCATGACTCTATGTAGTACTGTGGAATAGAGTTCCATGTAGTCATGGCTCTATGTAGTACTGTGGAATAGAGTTCCATGTAGTCATGGCTCTATGTAGTACTGTGGAATAGAGTTCCATGTAGTCATGGCTCTATGTAGTACTGTGGAATAGAGTTCCATGTAGTCATGGCTCTATGTAGTACTGTGGAATAGAGTTCCATGTAGTCATGACTCTATGTAGTACTGTGGAATAGAGTTTCATGTAGCCATGGCTCTATGTAGTACTGTGCACCTCCCATAGTCTGTTCTGTATTTGAGGACTGTGAAGAGACCTCTGGTGGCATGTCTTGTGGGGTATGCAGGTGTGTCCGAGCTGTGTGCCAGTAGTTTAGACAGACAGCTCGGTGCACTCAACATGTCAATACCTGTCATAAATGCAAGTAGTGATGAAGTCAATCTCTCCTCCACTTTGACCCAAGAGAGATTAACATACATATTATTAATATTAGCCTTCTGTGAACATTTAAGGGCCAGCCGCGCTGCCCTATTCTGAGCCAATTGCAATTTTCCTAAGTCCTTTTTTGTGGCACCTGACCACACGACTGAACAGTAGTCCAGGTGTGACAAAACTAGGGCCTGTAGGACCTGCCTTGTTGATAGTGTTGTTAAGAATGTACAGTTGTATCAATATCTTTTGACCATGACAGTTTACAATCCAGTGCAGGGTAACTCCAAGCAGTTTAGTCACCTGAACTTTCTCAATTTCCACATTATTTATTACAAGATTTAGTTGAGGTTTAATAGTGTTGTTGAGTGTTGCAGTCATTTCAGTTGCTGAAGTAGCTGATGTGTATAGTGTTCAGTAATCCTCATACATAGACACTCTGGCTTTACTCAAAGCCAGTGGCATGTTGTTAGTAAAAATTGAAAAAAGCATTGGGCCTAAACAGCTACCCTGGGGAATTCCCGATTCTACCTGGATTATGTTTGAGAGGCTTCCATTAAAGAACATTCATTGTGTTCTGATAGACAGGTAACTCTTAGTCCACATTATAGCAGGGGGTGTAAAGCCATAACACATACGTTTTTCACCAGCAGACTGTGATTGATTGGTTGCAAGTTCAAATCCCCGAGCTGACAAGGTACAAATCTGTCCTTCTGCCCCTGAACAGGCAGTTAACCCCACTGTTCCTAGGCCGTCATTGAAAATAAAAATGTGTTATTTAACTGACTTGCCTAGTTAAATAAAGGTCAAATAAATTGATAATGTCAAAGCTGCACTGAAGTCTAACAAGACAGCCTCCGCAATCATTTTATCATCCATTTCTCTCAGCCAATCATCAGTGATTTGTGTAAGTGCTGTGCTTGTTGAATGTCCTTCCCTATAAATGCGTTGAAAGTCTCTTGTCAATTTGTTTGCAGTAAAATAGCCTTGTATCTGGTCAAACACCATTTTTTCCCAGAAGTTTACCAAGGGTTGGTAACAGGCTGATTGGTCGGCTTTTAGAGCCAGTAAAGGGGGCTTTACTATTCTTGGGTAGCGGAATGACTTTCGCTTCCCTCCAGACCTAAGGGCACACACTATCTAGTAGGCTTAAATTGAAGCTATGGCAAATAGCAGTGGCAATATCGTTTGCTATTATCCTCAGTAATTTTCCATCCAGAATGTCAGACCCCGGTGGCTTGTCATTGTTGATAGACAACAATACTTTTTTCACCTCTTCCACACGGACTTTACGGAATTCAAAAGTACAATTCTTGTCTTTCATAATATGGTCAGATATACTTGGATGTGTAGTCTCAGCGTTTGTTGCTGGCATGTCATCCCTGAGTTTGCTTATCTTGCCAATGAAAAAGTCATTAAAGTAGTTGGCAATATCAGTGGGCTTTGTGATGAATGAGCCATCTGATTCAATGAATGATGGCGCCAAGTTGGCTTTTTTTCCCCAAAATGTCATTTAAGGTGCCCCAAAGCATTTTACTATCATTCTTTATATAATTGATCTTTGTTTCATATAATTGATCTGTGTTTCACTCCTGAATATAGAAGTATATGGTTCTGTCAGGTCCCCCAGGCGTAATGAATACTTTATTCATTAGGTATGTAATGAATACTGAATACTAAACAATTTACGATAGAAAATGTAACTATTTCAACTTCTAACTGAAAGACAAGCATCCATCACAGAATGTTAGTATTATCAATTTTTACAGGTTTAAATTCAAAGGTTTTTCTCTCCATCAAAGTTTTATTTCCAGCTTCCAAATAGTGTATAATACACCTGCACCTTTCTGTCTCTGATGGTCTCTCTCTCTATCTGTTGGTCTCGCTCTCTGTTGGTCTCTCTCTCTCTCTCTCTCTCTCTCTCTCTCTCTCTCTCTGTTGGTCTCTCTCTCTCTCTCTCTCAGAAGTCTCCATTAGTTGTGTTTAAATTTCAAATCAGATGGTGAGATATATATTCTAAAGGTCAGCATGGTGGTGGAAGGTGGCTGCTGGATTTGGCAGAAAGGAAGCCAGAGAGAGAGAGAGTGAGAGAGAGATAGAAAAAGCAGAGTCCTGCTAGTGCTTGCAGGCACCGGGGTAAATTATTTCTCTAAGAGTCTGATTGCTCCAGACCACCTTGTGCTGCGATTCTCTTTTACTCTCCTCGACAAAAGGATTGCCAGTTAACCTCTTGTGTGCTGTGTGTGTGCTGTTTATGCCATAGCTTGGGGACCGTTTAAAAATATGGTTGTGTAGAGTTCATGCATCAAGCATTACCTGCTAGTCGCAAGAGCACTGTGGCTTCCATGAACTACATTAACCATCGCATGCCAAAGTAACATTTTAAAAAACACGCTAATGTAAGTCACTCTGGGTTAGAGCATTGGCTAAATTACTCAAATGTAATGTAAATGTACTGATAATCTTTCGGAGTCACTTGGAGGGTTTATTTATACACTGAACACACTGAAGCCCTTCTCTTCTGCCTGGTGGAGAGATCTAGTCTAAAGCTGTTTTCCCATTAATAAGTCCCTTGTCCAGATAAATGCATCTGGCTCCAATTTCCAGATTCCTTAGAAGAACAAGAGGCCGTTGTCCTAAGACTTATACTGCTAAAACTCTGCTAAACCTACAGTGCTAAACCTCTGCTAACCTACAGTACTAAACCTCTGCTAAACCTACAGTGCTAAAACTCTGCTAAACCTACAGTGCTAAAACTCTGCTAAACCTACAGTGCTAAACCTCTGCTAACCTACAGTACTAAACCTCTGCTAAACCTACAGTGCTAAAACTCTGCTAAACCTACAGTGCTACACCTACAGTGCTAAAACTCTGCTAACCTACAGTACTAAACCTCTGCTAAACCTACAGTGCTAAACCTCTGCTAAACCTACAGTGCTAAAACTCTGCTAAACCTACAGTGCTAAAACTCTGCTAAACCTACAGTGCTAAAACTCTGCTAAACCTACAGTGCTAAAACTCTGCTAAACCTACAGTGCTAAAACTCTGCTAAACCTACAGTACTACACCTACAGTGCTAAAACTCTGCTAAACCTACAGTACTAAACCTACAGTACTAAACCTACAGTGCTAAAACTCTGCTAAACCTACAGTGCTAAACCTACAGTGCTAAACCTACAGTGCTAAAACTCTGCTAAACCTACAGTGCTAAACCTACAGTGCTAAAACTCTGCTAAACCTACAGTGCTAAACCTACAGTGCTAATCCTACAGTACTAAACCTACAGTACTAAACCTACAATGCTAAACCTACAGTGCATTCGGAAATAATTCATACCCCCTTTACTTTTTCAACATTTTGTTACATTACAGCCTTATTCTAAAATGTAAATATTTGTTTTCCACATCAATAAAATCAAATCAAATGTATTTATTATAGCCCTTCGTACATCAGCTGATATCTCAAAGTGCTGTACAGAAACCCAGCCTAAAACCCCAAACAGCAAGCAATGCAGGTGTAGAAGCACGGTGGCTAGGAAAAACTCATTAGAAAGGCCAAAACCTAGGAAGAAACCTAGAGAGGAACCAGGCTATGTGGGGTGGCCTGTCCTCTTCTGGCTGTGCCGGGTGGAGATTATAACAGAACATGGCCAAGATGTTCAAATGTTCATAAATGACCAGCATGGTCAAATAATAATAATCACAGGCAGAACAGTTGAAACTGGAGCAACAGCACGGCCAGGTGGACTGGGGACAGCAAGGAGTCATCACGCCAGGTAGTCCTGAGGCATGGTCCTAGGGCTTAGGTCCTCCGAGAGAGAGAAAGAAAGAGAGAAAGAGAGAATTAGAGAGAGCATACTTAAATTCACACAGGACACCGGATAGGACAGGAGAAGTACTCCAGATATAACAAACTGACCCTAGCCCCCCGACACATAAACAACTTCAGCATAAATGCTGGAGGCTGAGACAGGAGGGGTCAGAAGACACTATGGCCCCATCCGAGGACACCCCCGGACAGGGCCAAAACAGGAAGGATATAACCCCACCCACTTTGCTGAAGCACAGCCCCCACACCACTAGAGGGATATCTTCAACCACCAACTTACCATCCTGAGACAAGGCCGAGTATAGCCGAGAATCTACACGCAATACTCCATAATGACAACACAATACCCCATAATGACAACACAATACCCCATAATGACATCACAATACCCCATAATGACAAAGCAAAAAGAGGGTTTTAGATTTTTTTTTAGAAATACCTTATTTACATAAGTATTCGGACCCTTTATTATGAGACTTGAAATTGAGCTCAGGGGCATCCTGTAGCTCAGAATCATCCTTGATATGTTCCTACAACTTGATTGGAGTCCAGTGGTAAATTAAATTGATTGGACATGACTTGGAAAGGCACACACCTGCCTGTATAAGATCCAAAAACCAAGCCATGAGGACGAAGGAATTGTCTGTAGAGCTCCGACACAGAATTGTGTCGAGGCTCAGATCTGGGGAAACGTACCAAAAAATGTCTGCAACATTGAAGGTCTTCAAGAACACAGTGGCCTCCATCATTCTTAAATGGAAGAAATTTGGAACCACCAAGACCCGTCTTAGAGCTGGCCGCCCGGCCAAACTGAGCAATCAGGGGAGAAGTGCCTTGGTCCTGGAGGTGACCAAGAACCTGATGGGCACTTTGACAGCGCTCCAGAGTTTCTATGTGCAGATGGGAGAACCTTCCAGAAGGACAACCATCTCTGCAGCACTCCACCAATCAGGCCTTTATAGAGCGTGGTCAGATGGAAGCCACTCCTCAGTAAAAGGTACTTTATATCCAGCTTAGTTTGCCAAAAGGCACCGAAAGACTTTCAAACCATGAGAAACAAGATTTTCTGGTCTGATGAAACCAAGATTGAACTCTTTGAGCTGAATGCCACGCGCCACGTCTGGAGGAAACCTGGCACTATCCCTACGGTGAAGTATAGTGGTGGCAGCTTAATGCTGTGGGGGTGTTTTTCAAAGGTAAGGACTGAGAGACTAGTCCGGATTGAGGGAAAGATGAACAGAGAGATCCTTGATGAAAACCTGCCCTGGAGTGCTCAGAACATCAGACTTGGGAGATGGTTTACCTTCCAACAGGACAACAACCCAAAGCACACAATCAAGACGACGCAGGAGTGGCTTCGGGAAAAGTCTTTGAATGTCCTTGAGTGGCTAAGCCAGGGCCTAGACTTTACCCAATCTAACTTCTCTGGAGAGACCTGTAAATAGCTGCACAGCGATGCTCCCCATCCAACCTGACAGACCTTGAGAGGATCTGCAAATAACAATGGGAGAAGCTCCCAAAATACAATTGTGCCAAGCTTGTAGCGTCATATCCAAGAAGACTCAAGGCTGTAATCACTGCCAAAGGTGCTTCAACAAAGTCCTGAGGGTCTGAAAACTTATGCAAATGTGATATTTCAGTCTTTTTTTTAAATAACACATTTGCAAAAACGCCTAAACCTATTTTTGCTTTGTCATTATGGGGTATTGTGATGTCATTATTGGGTATTGTGATGTCATGATGTTGTTGTGATGATTGTGTGTAGATTGAGGTTTTGTTTTCAATCCATTTTAGAATAAGGTGATAAAGTAACAAAATGTGGTACACCAATAAGACTCATGGTCTTGTTCTGTTAACCTATGGAGGATGGGGAAGGGGAACAGCACCAGTATGACTCATGGTTCTGTTCTGTTTAAACTATGGAGGATGGGGAAGGGGAACAGCACCAGTATGACTCATGGTTCTGTTCTGTTTAACCCATGGAGGATGGGGAAGGGGAACAGCACCAGTATGACTCATGGTTCTGTTCTGTTTAACCTATGGAGGATGGGGAAGGGGAACAGCACCAGTATGACTCATGGTTCTGTTCTGTTTAACCTATGGAGGATGGGGAAGGGGAACAGCACCAGTATGACTCATGGTTCTGTTCTGTTTAACCTATGGAGGATGGGGAAGGGGAACAGCACCAGTATGACTTGCAGGAGGGCGACAGAGGGGCGAGTGGAGCAGTGATCGCTGCCAATCCATCATGAAAAACAGGGCCCTGAGGGAACAAAACATTAAGAACCCCTGTTCTTTCCGTCACATAGACTGACCTGCTGAATCCAGGTGAGAGCTATGATCCCTTATTGATGACACCTGTTAAATCCACTTCAATCAGTGTAGACGAACGGGAGGACACAGGTTAAAAACATATTTTGTGGAAGGAGTTCTTTACATACTCAGTGTAAATATAGTACCCTGTATATCGTTCACTACAGGCAACAACTTGACAATACCATAGTCTATTTCCTCTAGCTACTATGTTAAGGAGACCTAAGAATGGTTATCACATTTACATTTACATTTAAGTCATTTAGCAGACGCTCTTATCCAGAGCGACTTACAAATTGGTGCATTCACCTTATGACATCCAGTGGAACAGTAGCGCATCTAAATCTTTTAAGGGGGGGGTGAGAGGGATTACTTTATCCTATCCTAGGTATTCCTTAAAGAGGTGGGGTTTCAGGTGTCTCCGGAAGGTGGTGATTGACTCCGCTGTCCTGGCGTCGTGAGGGAGTTTGTTCCACCATTGGGGGGCCAGAGCAGCGAACAGTTTTGACTGGGCTGGGCGGGAACTGTACTTCCTCAGTGGTAGGGAGGCGAGCAGGCCAGAGGTGGATGAACGCAGTGCCCTTGTTTGGGTGTAGGGCCTGATCAGAGCCTGGAGGTACTGAGGTGCCGTTCCCCTCACAGCTCCGTAGGCAAGCACCATGGTCTTGTAGCGGATGCGAGCTTCAACTGGAAGCCAGTGGAGAGAGCGGAGGAGCGGGGTGACGTGAGAGAACTTGGGAAGGTTGAACACCAGACGGGCTGCGGCGTTCTGGATGAGTTGTAGGGGTTTAATGGCACAGGCAGGGAGCCCAGCCAACAGCGAGTTGCAGTAATCCAGACGGGAGATGACGAGTGCCTGGATTAGGACCTGCGCCGCTTCCTGTGTGAGGCAGGGTCGTACTCTGCGGATGTTGTAGAGCATGAACCTACAGGAACGGGCCACCGCCTTGATGTTAGTTGAGAACGACAGGGTGTTGTCCAGGATCACGCCAAGGTTCTTAGCGCTCTGGGAGGAGGACACAATGGAGTTGTCAACCGTGATGGCGAGATCATGGAACGGGCAGTCCTTCCCGGGAGGAAGAGCAGCTCCGTCTTGCCGAGGTTCAGCTTGAGGTGGTGATCCGTCATCCACACTGATATGTCTGCCAGACATGCAGAGATGCGATTCGCCACCTGATCATCAGAAGGGGAAAGGAGAATATTAATTGTGTGTCGTCTGCATAGCAATGATAGGAGAGACCATGTGAGGTTATGACAGAGCCAAGTGACTTGGTGTATAGCGAGAATAGGAGAGGGCCTAGAACAGAGCCCTGGGGGACACCAGTGGTGAGAGCACGTGGTGTGGAGACGGATTCTCGCCACGCCACCTGGTAGGAGCGACCTGTCAGGTAGGACGCAATCAAGCGTGGGCCGCGCCGGAGATGCCCAACTCCGAGAGGGTGGAGAGGAGGATCTGATGGTTCACAGTATCGAAGGCAGCCGATAGGTCTAGAAGGATGAGAGCAGAGGAGAGAGAGTTAGCTTTAGCAGTGCGGAGCGCCTCCGTGATACAGAGAAGAGCAGTCTCAGTTGAATGACTAGTCTTGAAACCTGACTGATTTGGATCAAGAAGGTCATTCTGAGAGATAGCGGGAGAGCTGGCCAAGGACGGCACGTTCAAGAGTTTTGGAGAGAAAAGAAAGAAGGGATACTGGTCTGTAGTTGTTGACATCGGAGGGATCGAGTGTAGGTTTTTTCAGAAGGGGTGCAACTCTCGCTCTCTTGAAGACGGAAGGGACGTAGCCAGCGGTCAGGGATGAGTTGATGAGCGAGGTGAGGTAGGGGAGAAGGTCTCCGGAAATGGTCTGGAGAAGAGAGGAGGGGATAGGGTCAAGCGGGCAGGTTGTTGGGCGGCCGGCCGTCACAAGACGCGAGATTTCATCTGGAGAGAGGGGGGAGAAAGAGGTCAGAGCGCAGGGTAGGGCAGTGTGAGCAGAACCAGCGGTGTCGTTTGACTTAACAAACGAGGATCGGATGTCGTCGACCTTCTTTTCAAAATGGTTGACGAAGTCATCTGCAGAGAGGGGAGGAGGGGGAGGGGAGGAGGATTCAGGAGGGAGGAGAAGGTTGCAAAGAGCTTCCTAGGGTTAGAGGCAGATGCTTGGAATTTAGAGTGGTAGAAAGTGGCTTTAGCAGCAGAGAGAAGAGGAAAATGTAGAGAGGAGGGAGTGAAAGGATGTCAGGTCCGCAGGGAGGCGAGTTTTCCTCCATTTCCGCTCGGCTGCCCGGAGCCCTGTTCTGTGAGCTCGCAATGAGTCGTTGAGCCACGGAGCGGGAGGGGAGGACCGAGCCGGCCTGGAGGATAGGGGACATAGAGAGTCAAAGGATGCAGAAAGGGAGGAGAGGAGGGTTGAGGAGGCAGAATCAGGAGATAGGTTGGAGAAGGTTTGAGCAGAGGGAAGAGATGATAGGATGGAAGAGGAGAGAGTAGCGGGGAGAGAGAGCGAAGGTTGGGACGGCGCGATACCATCCAGTAGGGGCAGTGTGGGAAGTGTTGGATGAGAGCGAGAGGGAGAAGGATACAAGGTAGTGGTCGGAGACTTGGAGGGGAGTTGCAATGAGGTTAGTGGAAGAACAGCATCTAGTAAAGATGAGGTCGAGCGTATTTCCTGCCTTGTGAGTAGGGGGGGGAAGGTGAGAGGGTGAGGTCAAAAGAGGAGAGGAGTGGAAAGAAGGAGGCAGAGAGGAATGAGTCAAAGGAAGACGTGGGTAGGTTAAAGTCGCCCAGAACTGTGAGAGGTGAGCCGTCCTCAGGAAAGGAGCTTATCAAGGCATCAAGCTCATTGATGAACTCTCCGAGGGAACCTGGAGGGCGATAAATGATAAGGATGTTAAGCTTGAAAGGGCTGGTAACTGTGACAGCATGGAATTCAAAGGAGGCGATAGACAGATGGGTAAGGGGAGAAAGAGAGAATGACCACTTGGGAGAGATGAGGATCCCGGTGCCACCACCCCGCTGACCAGAAGCTCTCGGGGTGTGCGAGAACACGTGGGCAGACGAAGAGAGAGCAGTAGGAGTAGCAGTGTTGTCTGTGGTGATCCATGTTTCCGTCAGTGCCAAGAAGTCGAGGGACTGGAGGGAGGCATAGGCTGAGATGAACTCTGCCTTGTTGGCCGCAGATCGGCAGTTCCAGAGGCTACCGGAGACCTGGAACTCCACGTGGGTCGTGCGCGCTGGGACCACCAGATTAGGGTGGCCGCGGCCACGGGGTGTGGAGCGTTTGTATGGTCTGTGCAGAGAGGAGAGAACAGGGATAGACAGACACATAGTTGACAGGCTACACAAGAGGCTACGCTAATGCAAAGGAGATTGGAATGACAAGTGGACTACACGTCTCGAGTGTTCAGAAAGTTAAGCTTACGTAGCAAGAATCTTATTGACTAAAATGATTAAAATGATACAGTACTGCTGAAGTAGGCTAGCTGGCAGAGGCTGCGTTGTTGACTATGTAGGCTAGCTGGCAGTGTCTGCGTTGTTGACACTACACTAATCAAGTCGTTCCGTTGAGTGTAATGGTTTCTACTGTGCTACTGTGCTGCTATTCGGGGCTAGCTGGCTAGCTAGCAGTGTTGATTTACGTTACGTTGCGTTAAAGAACGACAATAGCTGGCTAGCTAACCTAGGAAATCGCTCAAGACTACACAATTATCTTTGATACAAAGACGGCTATGTAGCTAGCTATGTAGCTAGCTACGATCAAACAAATCAAGCCGTTGTACTGTAATGAAATGAAAAATGTGATACTACCTGTGGAGCGGCGAAATGCGACCGGATTGTTGAGTGCGGAAGTTCTGTTACGTTAAGGACGACGAATAGCTGGCTAGCTAACCTCGGTAAATTAAGATAATCACTCTAAAACTACACACTCTAACTACACAATTATCTTGGATACGAAGACAGCAAAGACAACTATGTAGCTAGCTAACACTACACTAATCAAATCGTTCAGTTGAGTGGAAGTTGTGCTGCTAATCGGTAGACGGTGGACTAGCTAACGGTAGACGTTAGCTAGCTAGCTAGCTGCAGGGCGGTGTAGACTGCGTTAGGACGACGAAATACGATAATTACGCAATTATCTATGATTATCTATGATACAAAGACGGCTATGTAGCTAGCTGAGAAGAACAATTGCTAAGATTAGACAAATCAAACCGTTGTACTATAATGAAATGTAATGAAATGAAAAACTACCTGCGGACCGAGTGCAGATGCGACCGCTCGCTCCAACCCGGAAGCACTAGACCACCACTAGACCAGTACCTACCACTTAACAGGTAGGTACTGTGGGCTATTTCCTCTAGATGCTACAGTATGGCAAGCAGACTGCTGCCAGTATCGTTAACGTCAAAGTCTATGTAAACCATATCTGTTGTTAGTGAATGCGGGGCCTTCATCCCCATCATTGTCACTATTATTGTAGATGGCAAGTTTGTGTATCACCTCCCTCCATCTCTCCTGCTTCATATTTGAATGGGAATTCTAGAACTTTGTCTATTTATTCTAGAACGTTGTCTATTTATTCTAGAACTTTGTCTATTTAGGTTGTTGCTAATACAATTACCCCTAACGGTCACCACAGCAACGCAGCATCCCAGGCTGTTTTAACGAGGACTCCATTTTGTTCTGTCAGAATATCTGGGGACCCCATTTTTTTCCACAACATTTTTTTTCTTACGACCCCACCCCACCCTAACCCCAAATCGAATGAGAACCTTAATCGGTCAATTTAGATTTTTTTTTTCTATCAACAAAATACATTTCAATAAATGTATTTTTTCCTCTCTCTTATCTCTTATCAAAATGAAAAGACACAAATAAATACATTTCCTTTTTTCAAATGTAATTTTTCACGAACATTGGTATACTGTCATATACAATAATCTGGACTCTTACTTTTTTTTGTTCAGCGCCACTGCACTTGGTTTGAGTCTACACACCCCAACAGCAAATACCACTCGGTTTGAGTCTACACACCCCAACAGCAAATACCACTTGGTTTGAGTCTACACACCCCAACAGCAAATACCACTTGGTTTGAGTCTACACACCCCAACAGCAAATACCACTTGGTTTGAGTCTACACACCCCAACAGTAAATACCACTTGGTTTGAGTCTACACACCCCGACAGCAAATACCACTTGGTTTGAGTCTACACACCCCGACAGCAAATACCACTTGGTTTGAGTCTACACACCCCAACAGTAAATACCACTTGGTTTGAGTCTACACACCCCGACAGCAAATACCACTTGGTTTGAGTCTACACACCCCAACAGTAAATACCACTTGGTTTGAGTCTACACACCCCAACAGCAAATACCACTTGGTTTGAGTCTACACACCCCAACAGCAAATACCACTTGGTTTGAGTCTACACACCCCAACAGCAAATACCACTTGGTTTGAGTCTACACACCCCAACAGCAAATACCACTTGGTTTGAGTCTACACACCCCAACAGCAAATACCACTTGGTTTGAGTCTACACACCCCAACAGCAAATACCACTTGGTTTGAGTCTACACACCCCAACAGCAAATACCACTTGGTTTGAGTCTACACACCCCAACAGCAAATACCACTTGGTTTGAGTCTACACACCCCAACAGCAAATACCACTTGGTTTGAGTCTACACACCCCAACAGCAAATACCACTTGGTTTGAGTCTACACACCCCAACAGCAAATACCACTTGGTTTGAGTCTACACACCCCAACAGCAAATACCACTTGGTTTGAGTCTACACACCCCAACAGCAAATACCACTAGGTTTGAGTCTACACACCCCAACAGCAAATACCACTAGGTTTGAGTCTACACACCCCAACAGCAAATACCACTTGGTTTGAGTCTACACACCACAACAGCAAATACCACTTGGTTTGAGTCTACACACCCCAACAGCAAATACCACTTGGTTTGAGTCTACACACCCCAACAGCAAATACCACTTGGTTTGAGTCTACACACCCCAACAGCAAATACCACTTGGTTTGAGTCTACACAGCCCAACAGCAAATACCACTTGGTTTGAGTCTACACACCCCAACAGCAAATACCACTTGGTTTGAGTCTACACACCCCGACAGCAAATACCACTTGGTTTGAGTCTACACACCCGACAGCAAATACCACTTGGTTTGAGTCTACACACCCCGACAGCAAATACCACTTGGTTTGAGTCTACACACCCCGACAGCAAATACCACTTGGTTTGAGTCTACACACCCGACAGCAAATACCACTTGGTTTGAGTCTACACACCCCGACAGCAAATACCACTTGGTTTGAGTCTACACACCCCCGACAGCAAATACCACTTGGTTTGAGTCTACACACCCCGACAGCAAATACCACTTGGTTTGAGTCTAAACACCCCGACAGCAAATACCACTTGGTTTGAGTCTACACACCCCGACAGCAAATACCACTTGGTTTGAGTCTACACACCCCGACAGCAAATACCACTTGGTTTGAGTCTACACACCCGACAGCAAATACCAGCACAGCAAATACCACTTGGTTTGAGTCTACACACCCCGACAGCAAATACCACTTGGTTTGAGTCTACACACCCCGACAGCAAATACCACTTGGTTTGAGTCTACATATCCCGACAGCAAATACCATTTGGTTTGAGTCTACACACCCCGACAGCAAATACCAC
Organism: Oncorhynchus nerka; assembly: GCF_034236695.1. Classification (NCBI taxonomy): domain Eukaryota; kingdom Metazoa; phylum Chordata; class Actinopteri; order Salmoniformes; family Salmonidae; genus Oncorhynchus; species Oncorhynchus nerka. The sequence goes on from NC_088411.1 coordinate 42,742,709, forward strand.
TTGGTTTGAGTCTACACACCCCGACAGCAAATACCACTTGGTTTGAGTCTACAAACCCTTGCAGCAAATACCATTGGTTTGAGTCTACACACCCCGACAGCAAATACCACTTGGTTTGAGTCTACACACCCCGACAGCAAATACCACTTGGTTTGAGTCTACACACCCCGACAGCAAATACCACTTGGTTTGAGTCTACACACCCACGACAGCAAATACCACTTGGTTTGAGTCTACACACCCCGACAGCAAATACCACTTGGTTTGAGTCTACACACCCCGACAGCAAATACCACTTGGTTTGAGTCTACACACCCCGACAGCAAATACCACTTGGTTTGAGTCTACACACCCCAACAGCAAATACCACTTGGTTTGAGTCTACACACCCCAACAGCAAATACCACTTGGTTTGAGTCTACACACCCCAACAGCAAATACCACTTGGTTTGAGTCTACACACCCCAACAGCAAATACCACTTGGTTTGAGTCTACACACCCCAACAGCAAATACCACTTGGTTTGAGTCTACACACCCCAACAGCAAATACCACTTGGTTTGAGTCTAGTCACACCCCAACAGCAAATACCACTTGGTTTGAGTCTACACACCCCAACAGCAAATACCACTTGGTTTGAGTCTACACACCCCAACAGCAAATACCACTTGGTTTGAGTCTACACACCCCAACAGCAAATACCACTTGGTTTGAGTCTACACACCCCAACAGCAAATACCACAAATTGGTTTGAGTCTACACACCCCAACAGCAAATACCACTTGGTTTGAGTCTACACACCCCAACAGCAAATACCACTTGGTTTGAGTCTACACAGCAAATACCACGACAGCAAATACCACTTGGTTTGAGTCTACACACCCCCGACAGCAAATACCACTTGGTTTGAGTCTACACACCCCGACAGCAAATACCACTTGGTTTGAGTCTACACACCCCGACAGCAAATACCACTTGGTTTGAGTCTACACACCCCGACAGCAAATACCACTTGGTTTGAGTCTACACACCCCGACAGCAAATACCACTTGGTTTGAGTCTACACACCCCGACAGCAAATACCACTTGGTTTGAGTCTACACACCCCAACAGCAAATACCACTTGGTTTGAGTCTACACACCCCGACAGCAAATACCACTTGGTTTGAGTCTACACACCCCAACAGCAAATACCACTTGGTTTGAGTCTACACACCCCAACAGCAAATACCACTTGGTTTGAGTCTACACACCCCAACAGCAAATACCACTTGGTTTGAGTCTACACACCCCAACAGCAAATACCACTTGGTTTGAGTCTACACACCCCAACAGCAAATACCACTTGGTTTGAGTCTACACACCCCAACAGCAAATACCACTTGGTTTGAGTCTACACACCCCAACAGCAAATACCACTTGGTTTGAGTCTACACACCCCAACAGCAAATACCACTTGGTTTGAGTCTACACACCCCAACAGCAAATACCACTTGGTTTGAGTCTACACACCCCAACAGCAAATACCACTTGGTTTGAGTCTACACACCCCAACAGCAAATACCACTTGGTTTGAGTCTACACACCCCAACAGCAAATACCACTTGGTTTGAGTCTACACACCCCAACAGCAAATACCACTTGGTTTGAGTCTACACACCCCAACAGCAAATACCACTTGGTTTGAGTCTACACACCCCAACAGCAAATACCACTTGGTTTGAGTCTACACACCCCAACAGCAAATACCACTTGGTTTGAGTCTACACACCCCAACAGCAAATACCACTTGGTTTGAGTCTACACACCCCAACAGCAAATACCACTTGGTTTGAGTCTACACACCCCAACAGCAAATACCACTTGGTTTGAGTCTACACACCCCAACAGCAAATACCACTTGGTTTGAGTCTACACACCCCAACAGCAAATACCACTTGGTTTGAGTCTACACACCCCAACAGCAAATACCACTTGGTTTGAGTCTACACACCCCAACAGCAAATACCACTACCACTTGGTTTGAGTCTACACACCCCAACAGCAAATACCACTTGGTTTGAGTCTACACACCCAACAGCAAATACCACTTGGTTTGAGTCTACACACCCCAACAGCAAATACCACTTGGTTTGAGTCTACACACCCCAACAGCAAATACCACTTGGTTTGAGTCTACACACCCCAACAGCAAATACCACTTGGTTTGAGTCTACACACCCCAACAGCAAATACCACTTGGTTTGAGTCTACACACCCCAACAGCAAATACCACTTGGTTTGAGTCTACACACCCCGACAGCAAATACCACTTGGTTTGAGTCTACACACCCCGACAGCAAATACCACTTGGTTTGAGTCTACACACCCCGACAGCAAATACCACTTGGTTTGAGTCACTTGGTTTAGTCACACCCGACAGCAAATACCACTTGGTTTGAGTCTACACACCCGACAGCAAATACCCTTGGTTTGAGTCTACACACCCCGACAGCAAATACCACTTGGTTTGAGTCTACACACCCCGACAGCAAATACCACTTGGTTTGAGTCTACACACCCCGACAGCAAATACCACTTGGTTTGAGACTTGGTTTACACACCCCGACAGCAAATACCACTTGGTTTGAGTCTACACACCCGACAGCAAATACCACTTGGTTTGAGTCTACACACCCCGACAGCAAATACCACTTGGTTTGAGTCTACACATCCCGACAGCAAATACCATTTGGTTTGAGTCTACACACCCCGACAGCAAATACCACTTGGTTTGAGTCTACACACCCCGACAGCAAATACCACTTGGTTTGAGTCTACAAACCCTTGCAGCAAATACCATTGGTTTGAGTCTACACACCCCGACAGCAAATACCACTTGGTTTGAGTCTACACACCCCGACAGCAAATACCACTTGGTTTGAGTCTACACACCCCGACAGCAAATACCACTTGGTTTGAGTCTACACACCCCGACAGCAAATACCACTTGGTTTGAGTCTACACACCCCGACAGCAAATACCACTTGGTTTGAGTCTACACACCCCGACAGCAAATACCACTTGGTTTGAGTCTACACACCCCAACAGCAAATACCACTTGGTTTGAGTCTACACACCCCAACAGCAAATACCACTTGGTTTGAGTCTACACACCCCAACAGCAAATACCACTAGGTTTGAGTCTACACACCCCAACAGCAAATACCACTTGGTTTGAGTCTACACACCACAACAGCAAATACCACTTGGTTTGAGTCTACACACCCCAACAGCAAATACCACTTGGTTTGAGTCTACACACCCCAACAGCAAATACCACTTGGTTTGAGTCTACACACCCCAACAGCAAATACCACTTGGTTTGAGTCTACACACCCCAACAGCAAATACCACTTGGTTTGAGTCTACACAGCCCAACAGCAAATACCACTTGGTTTGAGTCTACACACCCCAACAGCAAATACCACTTGGTTTGAGTCTACACACCCCGACAGCAAATACCACTTGGTTTGAGTCTACACACCCCGACAGCAAATACCACTTGGTTTGAGTCTACACACCCCGACAGCAAATACCACTTGGTTTGAGTCTACACACCCGACAGCAAATACCACTTGGTTTGAGTCTACACACCCGACAGCAAATACCACTTGGTTTGAGTCTACACACCCGACAGCAAATACCACTTGGTTTGAGTCTACACACCCCGACAGCAAATACCACTTGGTTTGAGTCTACACACCCCGAGTCTACACACTTCCAGCAAATACCACTTGGTTTGAGTCTAAACACCCCGACAGCAAATACCACTTGGTTTGAGTCTACACACCCCGACAGCAAATACCACTTGGTTTGAGTCTACACACCCCAACAGCAAATACCACTAGGTTTGAGTCTACACACCCCAACAGCAAATACCACTTGGTTTGAGTCTACACACCCCAACAGCAAATACCACTTGGTTTGAGTCTACACACCCCAACAGCAAATACCACTTGGTTTGAGTCTACACACCCCAACAGCAAATACCACTTGGTTTGAGTCTACACACCCCAACAGCAAATACCACTTGGTTTGAGTCTACACACACCAACAGCAAATACCACTTGGTTTGAGTCTACACACCCCGACAGCAAATACCACTTGGTTTGAGTCTACACACCCCGACAGCAAATACCACTTGGTTCGAGTCTACACACCCCGACAGCAAATACCACTTGGTTTGAGTCTACACACCCCGACAGCAAATACCACTTGGTTTGAGTCTACACACCCCGACAGCAAATACCACTTGGTTCGAGTCTACACACCCCGACAGCAAATACCACTTGGTTTGAGTCTACACACCCCGACAGCAAATACCACTTGGTTTGAGTCTACACACCCCAAAAACAAATACCACTTGGTTTGAGTCTACACACCCCGACAGCAAATACCACTTGGTTTGAGTCTACACACCCCGACAGCAAATACCACTTGGTTTGAGTCTACACACCCCGACAGCAAATACCACTTGGTTTGAGTCTACACACCCCGACAGCAAATACCACTTGGTTTGAGTCTACACACCCCGACAGCAAATACCACTTGGTTTGAGTCTAAACACCCCGACAGCAAATACCACTTGGTTTGAGTCTACACACCCCGACAGCAAATAACACTTGGTTTGAGACTACACACCCCGACAGCAAATACCACTTGGTTTGAGTCTACACACCCCGACAGCAAATACCACTTGGTTTGAGTCTACACACCCCGACAGCAAATACCACTTGGTTTGAGTCTACACACCCCGACAGCAAATACCACTTGGTTTGAGTCTACACATCCCGACAGCAAATACCATTTGGTTTGAGTCTACACACCCCGACAGCAAATACCACTTGGTTTGAGTCTACACACCCCGACAGCAAATACCACTTGGTTTGAGTCTACAAACCCTTGCAGCAAATACCATTGGTTTGAGTCTACACACCCCGACAGCAAATACCACTTGGTTTGAGTCTACACACCCCGACAGCAAATACCACTTGGTTTGAGTCTACACACCCCGACAGCAAATACCACTTGGTTTGAGTCTACACACCCCGACAGCAAATACCACTTGGTTTGAAACCAAATTGGAAACCCAAATTGGTCTACACGGACATGTTCTGGCCTGGTTTAGATCTTATCTGTCGGAAAGATATCAGTTTGTCTCTGTGAATGGTTTGTCCTCTGACAAATCAACTGTAAATTTCGGTGTTCCTCAAGGTTCTGTTTTAGGACCACTATTGTTTTCACTATATATTTTACCTCTTGGGGATGTTATTCGAAAACATAATGTAAACTTTCACTGCTATGCGGATGACACACAGCTGTACATTTCAATGAAACATGGTGAAGCCCCAAAATTGCCCTCGCTAGAAGCATGTGTTTCAGACATAAGGAAGTGGATGGCTGCAAACTTTCTACTATTAAACTCGGACAAAACAGAGATGCTTGTTCTAGGTCCCAAGAAACAAAGAGATCTTCTGTTGAATCTGACAATTAATCTTAATGGTTGTACAGTCGTCTCAAATAAAACTGTGAAGGACCTCGGCGTTACTCTGGACCCTGATCTCTCTTTTGAAGAACATATCAAGACCATTTCGAGGACAGCTTTTTTCCATCTTCGTAACATTGCAAAAATCAGAAACTTTCTGTCCAAAAATGATGCAGAAAAATTAATCCATGCTTTTGTCACTTCTAGGTTAGACTACTGCAATGCTCTATTTTCCGGCTACCCGGATAAAGCACTAAATAAACTTCAGTTAGTGCTGAATACGGCTGCTAGAATCCTGACTAGAACCAAAAAATTTGATCATATTACTCCAGTGCTAGCCTCTCTACACTGGCTTCCTGTCAAAGCAAGGGCTGATTTCAAGGTTTTACTGCTAACCTACAAAGCATTACATGGGCTTGCTCCTACCTATCTCTCTGATTTGGTCCTGCCGTACATACCTACACGTATGCTACGGTCACAAGACGCAGGCCTCCTAATTGTCCCTAGAATTTCTAAGCAAACAGCTGGAGGCAGGGCTTTCTCCTATAGAGCTCCATTTTTATGGAACGGTCTGCCTACCCATGTCAGAGACGCAAACTCGGTCTCAACCTTTAAGTCTTTACTGAAGACTCATCTCTTCAGTGGGTCATATGATTGAGTGTAGTCTGGCCCAGGAGTGGGAAGGTGAACGGAAAGGCTCTGGAGCAACGAACCGCCCTTGCTGTCTCTGCCTGGCCGATTCCCCTCTTTCCACTGGGATTCTCTGCCTCTACCCTGTTACGGGGCTGAGTCACTGGCTTACTGGGGCTCTCTCATGCCGTCCCTGGGGGGGGGTGCGTCACCTGGGTGGGTTGATTCACTGTTGTGGTCGGCCTGTCTGGGTTGGCGCCCCCCCCTTGGGTTGTGCCGTGGCGGAGATCTTTGTGGGCTATACTCGGCCTTGTCTCAGGATGGTAAGTTGGTGGTTGAAGATATCCCTCTAGTGGTGTGGGGGCTGTGCTTTGGCAAAGTGGGTGGGGTTATATCCTTCCTGTTTGGCCCTGTCCGGGGGTTTCCTCGGATGGGGCCACAGTGTCTCCTGACCCCTCCTGTCTCAGCCTCCAGTATTTATGCTGCATTAGTTTATGTGTCGGGGGGCTAGGGTCAGTTTGTTATATCTGGAGTACTTCTCCTGTCCTATTCGGTGTCCTGTGTGAATCTAAGTGTGCGTTCTCTAATTCTCTCCTTCTCTCTTTCTTTCTCTCTCGGAGGACCTGAGCCCTAGGACCATGTCCCAGGACTACCTGACATGATGACTCCTTGCTGTCCCCAGTCCACCTGGCCATGCTGCTGCTCCAGTTTCAACTGTTCTGCCTTACTATTATTCAACCATGCTGGTCATTTATGAACATTTGAACATCTTGGCGTTCTGTTATAATCTCCACCCGGCACAGCCAGAAGAGGACTGGCCACCCCACATATGCTCTCTCTAATTCTCTCTTTCTTTCTCTCTCTCTCGGAGGACCTGAGCCCTAGGACCGTGCCCCAGGACTACCTGACATGATGACTCCTTGCTGTCCCCAGTCCACCTGACTGTGCTGCTGCTCCAGTTTCAACTGTTCTGCCTTATTATTATTCGACCATGCTGGTCATTTATGAACATTTGAACATCTTGGTCATGTTCTGTTATAATCTCTACCCGGCACAGCCAGAAGGGGACTGGCCACCCCACATAGCCTGGTTCCTCTCTAGGTTTCTTCCTAGGTTTTGGCCTTTCTAGGGAGTTTTTCCTAGCCACCGTGCTTTTACACCTGCATTGTTTGCTGTTTGGGGTTTTAGGCTGGGTTTCTGTACAGCACTTTGAGATATCAGCTGATGTACGAAGGGCTATATAAATAAATTTGATTTGATTTGATTTGGTTTGAGTCTACACACCCCAACAGCAAATACCACTTGGTTTGAGTCTACACACCCCAACAGCAAATACCACTTGGTTTGAGTCTACACACCCCAACAGCAAATACCACTAGGTTTGAGTCTACACACCCCAACAGCAAATACCACTTGGTTTGAGTCTACACACCACAACAGCAAATACCACTTGGTTTGAGTCTACACACCCCAACAGCAAATACCACTTGGTTTGAGTCTACACACCCCAACAGCAAATACCACTTGGTTTGAGTCTACACACCCCAACAGCAAATACCACTTGGTTTGAGTCTACACACCCCAACAGCAAATACCACTTGGTTTGAGTCTACACAGCCCAACAGCAAATACCACTTGGTTTGAGTCTACACACCCCAACAGCAAATACCACTTGGTTTGAGTCTACACACCCCGACAGCAAATACCACTTGGTTTGAGTCTACACACCCGACAGCAAATACCACTTGGTTTGAGTCTACACACCCCGACAGCAAATACCACTTGGTTTGAGTCTACACACCCGACAGCAAATACCACTTGGTTTGAGTCTACACACCCCGACAGCAAATACCACTTGGTTTGAGTCTACACACCCCGACAGCAAATACCACTTGGTTTGAGTCTACACACCCCGACAGCAAATACCACTTGGTTTGAGTCTACACACCCCGACAGCAAATACCACTTGGTTTGAGTCTAAACACCCCGACAGCAAATACCACTTGGTTTGAGTCTACACACCCGACAGCAAATACCACTTGGTTTGAGTCTACACACCCGACAGCAAATACCACTTGGTTTGAGTCTACACACCCCGACAGCAAATACCACTTGGTTTGAGTCTACACACCCGACAGTAAATACCACTTGGTTTGAGTCTACACACCCCGACAGCAAATACCACTTGGTTTGAGTCTACACATCCCGACAGCAAATACCATTTGGTTTGAGTCTACACACCCCGACAGCAAATACCACTTGGTTTGAGTCTACACACCCGACAGCAAATACCACTTGGTTTGAGTCTACAAACCCTTGCAGCAAATACCATTGGTTTGAGTCTACACACCCCGACAGCAAATACCACTTGGTTTGAGTCTACACACCCGACAGCAAATACCACTTGGTTTGAGTCTACACACCCCGACAGCAAATACCACTTGGTTTGAGTCTACACACCCGACAGCAAATACCACTTGGTTTGAGTCTACACACCCCGACAGCAAATACCACTTGGTTTGAGTCTACACACCCCGACAGCAAATACCACTTGGTTTGAGTCTACACACCCCGACAGCAAATACCACTTGGTTTGAGTCTACACACCCCGACAGCAAATACCACTTGGTTTGAGTCTACACACCCCCACAGCAAATACCACTTGGTTTGAGTCTACACACCCCAACAGCAAATACCACTTGGTTTGAGTCTACACACCCCAACAGCAAATACCACTTGGATTGAGTCTACACACCCCAACAGCAAATACCACTTGGTTTGAGTCTACACACCCCAACAGCAAATACCACTTGGTTTGAGTCTACACACCCCAACAGCAAATACCACTTGGTTTGAGTCTACACACCCCAACAGCAAATACCACTTGGTTTGAGTCTACACACCCCGACAGCAAATACCACTTGGTTTGAGTCTACACACCCGACAGCAAATACCACTTGGTTTGAGTCTACACACCCGACAGCAAATACCACTTGGTTTGAGTCTACACACCCGACAGCAAATACCACTTGGTTTGAGTCTACACACCCCGACAGCAAATACCACTTGGTTTGAGTCTACACACCCCGACAGCAAATACCACTTGGTTTGAGTCTACACACCCCGACAGCAAATACCACTTGGTTTGAGTCTACACACCCGACAGCAAATACCACTTGGTTTGAGTCTACACACCCCACAGCAAATACCACTTGGTTTGAGTCTACACACCCCAACAGCAAATACCACTTGGTTTGAGTCTACACACCCCGACAGCAAATACCACTTGGTTTGAGTCTACACACCCGACAGCAAATACCACTTGGTTTGAGTCTACACACCCCGACAGCAAATACCACTTGGTTTGAGTCTACACACCCCCACAGCAAATACCACTTGGTTTGAGTCTACACACCCCGACAGCAAATACCACTTGGTTTGAGTCTACACACCCCGACAGCAAATACCACTTGGTTTGAGTCTACACACCCCCACAGCAAATACCACTTGGTTTGAGTCTACACACCCCGACAGCAAATACCACTTGGTTTGAGTCTACACACCCCGACAGCAAATACCACTTGGTTTGAGTCTACACACCCCGACAGCAAATACCACTTGGTTTGAGTCTACACACCCCGACAGCAAATACCACTTGGTTTGAGTCTACACATCCCGACAGCAAATACCATTTGGTTTGAGTCTACACACCCCGACAGCAAATACCACTTGGTTTGAGTCTACACACCCCGACAGCAAATACCACTTGGTTTGAGTCTACAAACCCTTGCAGCAAATACCATTGGTTTGAGTCTACACACCCCGACAGCAAATACCACTTGGTTTGAGTCTACACACCCGACAGCAAATACCACTTGGTTTGAGTCTACACACCCCGACAGCAAATACCACTTGGTTTGAGTCTACACACCCGACAGCAAATACCACTTGGTTTGAGTCTACACACCCGACAGCAAATACCACTTGGTTTGAGTCTACACACCCCAACAGCAAATACCACTTGGTTTGAGTCTACACACCCCAACAGCAAATACCACTTGGTTTGAGTCTACACACCCCAACAGCAAATACCACTAGGTTTGAGTCTACACACCCCAACAGCAAATACCACTTGGTTTGAGTCTACACACCACAACAGCAAATACCACTTGGTTTGAGTCTACACACCCCAACAGCAAATACCACTTGGTTTGAGTCTACACACCCCAACAGCAAATACCACTTGGTTTGAGTCTACACACCCCAACAGCAAATACCACTTGGTTTGAGTCTACACACCCCAACAGCAAATACCACTTGGTTTGAGTCTACACAGCCCAACAGCAAATACCACTTGGTTTGAGTCTACACACCCCAACAGCAAATACCACTTGGTTTGAGTCTACACACCCCGACAGCAAATACCACTTGGTTTGAGTCTACACACCCCGACAGCAAATACCACTTGGTTTGAGTCTACACACCCCGACAGCAAATACCACTTGGTTTGAGTCTACACACCCCCACAGCAAATACCACTTGGTTTGAGTCTACACACCCCAACAGCAAATACCACTTGGTTTGAGTCTACACACCCCAACAGCAAATACCACTTGGTTTGAGTCTACACACCCCGACAGCAAATACCACTTGGTTTGAGTCTACACACCCGACAGCAAATACCACTTGGTTTGAGTCTACACACCCCGACAGCAAATACCACTTGGTTTGAGTCTACACACCCCGACAGCAAATACCACTTGGTTTGAGTCTACACACCCCGACAGCAAATACCACTTGGTTTGAGTCTACACACCCCGACAGCAAATACCACTTGGTTTGAGTCTACACACCCCGACAGCAAATACCACTTGGTTTGAGTCTACACACCCGACAGCAAATACCACTTGGTTTGAGTCTACACACCCCCACAGCAAATACCACTTGGTTTGAGTCTACACACCCCAACAGCAAATACCACTTGGTTTGAGTCTACACACCCCGACAGCAAATACCACTTGGTTTGAGTCTACACACCCCGACAGCAAATACCACTTGGTTTGAGTCTACACACCCCGACAGCAAATACCACTTGGTTTGAGTCTACACACCCCCACAGCAAATACCACTTGGTTTGAGTCTACACACCCCGACAGCAAATACCACTTGGTTTGAGTCTACACACCCCGACAGCAAATACCACTTGGTTTGAGTCTACACCCCCACAGCAAATACCACTTGGTTTGAGTCTACACACCCCGACAGCAAATACCACTTGGTTTGAGTCTACACACCCCGACAGCAAATACCACTTGGTTTGAGTCTACACACCCCGACAGCAAATACCACTTGGTTTGAGTCTACACACCCCGACAGCAAATACCACTTGGTTTGAGTCTACACATCCCGACAGCAAATACCATTTGGTTTGAGTCTACACACCCCGACAGCAAATACCACTTGGTTTGAGTCTACACACCCCGACAGCAAATACCACTTGGTTTGAGTCTACAAACCCTTGCAGCAAATACCATTGGTTTGAGTCTACACACCCCGACAGCAAATACCACTTGGTTTGAGTCTACACACCCCGACAGCAAATACCACTTGGTTTGAGTCTACACACCCCGACAGCAAATACCACTTGGTTTGAGTCTACACACCCCGACAGCAAATACCACTTGGTTTGAGTCTACACACCCCGACAGCAAATACCACTTGGTTTGAGTCTACACACCCCAACAGCAAATACCACTTGGTTTGAGTCTACACACCCCAACAGCAAATACCACTTGGTTTGAGTCTACACACCCCAACAGCAAATACCACTAGGTTTGAGTCTACACACCCCAACAGCAAATACCACTTGGTTTGAGTCTACACACCACAACAGCAAATACCACTTGGTTTGAGTCTACACACCCCAACAGCAAATACCACTTGGTTTGAGTCTACACACCCCAACAGCAAATACCACTTGGTTTGAGTCTACACACCCCAACAGCAAATACCACTTGGTTTGAGTCTACACACCCCAACAGCAAATACCACTTGGTTTGAGTCTACACAGCCCAACAGCAAATACCACTTGGTTTGAGTCTACACACCCCAACAGCAAATACCACTTGGTTTGAGTCTACACACCCCGACAGCAAATACCACTTGGTTTGAGTCTAAACACCCCGACAGCAAATACCACTTGGTTTGAGTCTACACACCCCGACAGCAAATACCACTTGGTTTGAGTCTACACACCCCGACAGCAAATACCACTTGGTTTGAGTCTACACACCCCGACAGCAAATACCACTTGGTTTGAGTCTACACACCCCGACAGTAAATACCACTTGGTTTGAGTCTACACACCCCGACAGCAAATACCACTTGGTTTGAGTCTACACATCCCGACAGCAAATACCATTTGGTTTGAGTCTACACACCCCGACAGCAAATACCACTTGGTTTGAGTCTACACACCCCGACAGCAAATACCACTTGGTTTGAGTCTACAAACCCTTGCAGCAAATACCATTGGTTTGAGTCTACACACCCCGACAGCAAATACCACTTGGTTCGAGTCTACACACACCGACAGCAAATACCACTTGGTTTGAGTCTACACACCCCGACAGCAAATACCACTTGGTTTGAGTCTACACACCCCGACAGCAAATACCACTTGGTTTGAGTCTACACACCCCGACAGCAAATACCACTTGGTTTGAGTCTACACACCCGACAGCAAATACCACTTGGTTTGAGTCTACACACCCCGACAGCAAATACCACTTGGTTTGAGTCTACACACCCCGACAGCAAATACCACTTGGTTTGAGTCTACACACCCCGACAGCAAATACCACTTGGTTTGAGTCTACACACCCCGACAGCAAATACCACTTGGTTTGAGTCTACACACCCCAACAGCAAATACCACTTGGTTTGAGTCTACACACCCCGACAGCAAATACCACTTGGTTTGAGTCTACACACCCCAACAGCAAATACCACTTGGTTTGAGTCTACACACCCCGACAGCAAATACCACTTGGTTTGAGTCTACACACCCCAACAGCAAATACCACTTGGTTTGAGTCTACACACCCCAACAGCAAATACCACTTGGTTTGAGTCTACACACCCCAACAGCAAATACCACTTGGTTTGAGTCTACACACCCCAACAGCAAATACCACTTGGTTTGAGTCTACACACCCCAACAGCAAATACCACTTGGTTTGAGTCTACACACCCCAACAGCAAATACCACTTGGTTTGAGTCTACACACCCCAACAGCAAATACCACTTGGTTTGAGTCTACACACCCCAACAGCAAATACCACTTGGTTTGAGTCTACACACCCCAACAGCAAATACCACTTGGTTTGAGTCTACACACCCCAACAGCAAATACCACTTGGTTTGAGTCTACACAACCCAACAGCAAATACCCCCATACTGATTTCCCCACAGAGAAATTTACCCTTAGTTTACCAGGTAAATTGACTGAGAACATATTCTCTTTTACAGAATCAACCAGCATCCGGTCTCCCAACCAGGGACCGACAAGGACCGTTTCAAAGGCAAGTCACTACATTCACTGTATACAAACAAACCAACTCTACTCTCATTCACCTGTAATCCTCTGAAACATAATTGTTATTTATTTGTATTTCTCCCCAATTTTGTGATATCCAATTGGTAGTTACTTGTCCCATCGCTGCAACTCCCGTACGGACTCGGGAGACGCGAAGGTCGAGAGCCATGCGTCCTCCGTAACACAACCCAGCCAATCCGCACTGCTTCTTGACACACTGCTCGCTTAACCCGCAAGTCTGCTCGCACCAATGTGTCGGAGGAAACACCGCACATCTGGCGACGGTGTCAGAGTGCATTGCGCCCGGCACCGCCACAGGATTCGCTAGAGCGCGATGGGACAAGGACATCCTGCCCAGCCAAACCCTCCTCTAACCCGGACGACGCTGGGCCAATTGTGCGCCGTCCCAATGGGTCTCCCAGTCCCGAAGCAGGATCTCTAGTGGCACAGCTAGCACTGCAGTGCAGTGCCTTAGATCACTGCCTTAGACCACTGCCTTAGACCACTGCATTAGACCACTGCATTAGACCACTGCATTAGACCACTGCATTAGACCACTGCCTTAGACCACTGCGCCACTTGGGAGGCCTCTTTGCAACAATCTTGACATAAATGGCCGTGAAAGAGAAAAAACGATGTCAGTAAAGAGAAAATAAAAAAAGATGGAGGTCAACACAGGATGTGACCTCAGTGGTAGTTGATGTGGATGTGAAATATAAGTGCATAGAACAAGGGGGTTAAGTACACAGTCTGATGCCTTCTGCCTCCTTTAAGCATCTGCTTAGCGTTGGGGTAGAGAGTGACATTACTGAGGTAGCTCCTGGAAGAGCAGTTGAAATCCCAGAAGAGATAAGGAGGAGGAGGCTGGGCCCTCCTCTTCTCTCTCCTCACTGGGGAGAGCTGTGAATAAACAGAACCGAGGAGAAGGAAGAAAGACTAAAACAGTCATTTTCAAACTTGTTCGCAACAACAAAAGCCTATTGTCCTCAGAACGAGTTTCAATCTCAATAAACAGTAAAAGCACTTTTCAAAACGCTCACTACAAACCACAACAAAGCCTTCTGGATCCTTCAAGAGCTCTGTGACTTTAGTTCAGGCTCGCCTGATACATTCAGCATGAGACTGGCTTAGTAGAAGGAACACCAAAGGTCAATGCAGTCAGTTTCAGTTCGATAGCTGCTACTTCTCTTCCTTCCTCTCTCTCTCACACTCTTTGTTCTCCCTTTCTCTTCCTGATTTGGCCTTCTACCTCTCTCCTGTAGGTCTCTCCTCCTCATCCTCTCTCCTGTAGGTCTCTCCTCCTCCTCCTCTCTCCTGCAGGCCTCTCCTCCCCCTCTCTCCTGCAGGCCTCTCCTCCTCCCTCTCACCTGCAGGCCTCTCCTCCTCCCTCTCCCCTGCAGGCCTCTCCTCCTCCCTCTCTCCTGCATGCCTCTCCTCCCTCTCTCCTGTAGGCCTCTTTTCCTCCCTCTCTCCTGCAGGCCTCTCCTCCTCCCTCTCTCCTGCAGGCCTCTCCTCCTCCCTCTCTCCTGCAGGCCTCTCCTCCTCCCTGTCTCCTGCAGGCCTCTCCTCCTCCCTCTGTCCTGTAGGCCTCTCCCCCTCCCTCTCTCCTGTAGGCCTCTTTTCCTCCCTCTCTCCTGCAGGCGTCTCCTCCTCCCTCTCTCCTGCAGGCCTCTCCTCCTCTAGGCCTCTCCTCCTCCTCTCTCCTCCTCCCCCTCTCCTGCAGGCCTCTCCTCCTCCCTCTCTCCTGCAGGCCTCTTCTCCTCCCTCTCTCCTGCAGGCTTCTTCTCCTCCCTCTCTCCTGCAGACCTCTCCTCCTCCCTCTCTCCTGCAGACCTCTCCTCCTCCCTCTCTCCTGTAGGCCTCTTTTCCTCCCTCTTTCCTGCAGGCCTCTCCTCCTCTAGGCCTCTCCTCCTCCTCTCTCCTCCTCCCCCTCTCCTGCAGTAGGCATCATACATTGCAGAGGTATTAGTTATGTGTTAATTTGTCAGGGACCATGTACAACATGCCATTACATCTAATTTAGCTACATAGGTCATTTTCATCTGTAGTCCCTGGTAGCTGGATGGTGGGCGTTGCCCACCAATGACCTGGGATATAAATCCTTTAACGTGGTCACAGTGGCAGCATGGAGGGGAAGGTAAAATCAGCAGCTCACCTTCCTACTTCCTTCCTGCCTGCAGGGTGTTGTATGACTCTTCATTAACCTGCAACTTTCTAGCCTCAGCCCTCAGCCCTCAGGCCTCAGCCCTCAGGCCTCAGGCCTCAGGCCTCAGCCCTCAGCCCTCAGCCCTCAGCCCTCAGCCCTCAGCCCTCAGCCCTCAGCCCTCCAGGCCTTATTGCCTGTCATTCACCGTCTGACTTCACCAACACACACACACACACACACACACACACACACACACACACACACACACACACACACACACACACACACACACACACACACAGCTGAGGGACGGTACTACAGTATATACTGTGTACAGACATCTGAAAGATGTGGGTGGACTGTGTACTACAGAGACCTGAAAGATGAAAGATGAAATGGTGTGTGTACTGTTTCCCTCAACATTGATCTGCTTTCTAAATGACAGCTACTATTTTAGATTTTTTTTCTAATTGATCGCTCTGTTTTGTGGCCTGTATCTCATTGGGGAGAACAGCACCTGTCTGTAGCTCTGTTTTGTGGCCTGTATCTCATTGGGTAGAGAGGGCACCTGTCTATAGCTCTGTTTTGTGGCCTGTAACTCATTGGGAAGAGAGGGCACCTGTCTATAGCTCTGTTTTGTGGCCTGTAACTCATCGGGTAGAGAGGGCACCTGTCTGTAGTTCTGTTTTGTGACCTGTAACTCATTGGGGAGATCCGCACCTGTCTGTAGTTCTTCCAGACATAATCTCTGTACCTTAGCAACACTGAACCGACACAGTGAAAGAGAGAGAGAGGGAGGAGGAGGGGGGGTGAAAGAGCGAGAGAGAGAAGTGCTTGCGGCGGTTGCTAAGGAACTAGCAGGAGAGTGATACCACTTGTGAACGGTGCAGAGGGGCTCGATAGATCAGCCCCTTATAGTTAAGGTCTCTCAGTGTGTGTATATACATGCGTGGTGTGTGTTTGTTTCCATGTGTGCATCCATGTTTCTGTGTGTGTGTGTGCGTGTCTGTGTGTGTGTGAGTCTATGTGATGGAGCCTTCCCCTACTAGGAGATAAGGGATTGCGACAATGGCAGGAGCACCACACTATGTCACACCATATGTCATAGCCTACCAGTCTCCCTGGCCCACAGAGCCCCACCTATCACAACACAGAACTAGCAGATAGATTTATCCTAGATAGGACACTATTTGCATAGAAGTGGAGAGACTGAATAACTGAGAGGCGAGAGAGCAGAGAGAAGTGGCTCTGACTGGGATGAAGGAAGAGAGAGAGAGAGAGGGAGGGATGGAGGAAGAGAGCTAGAGAGAGAGAGCAGAGTGAGCAGGGGGAGGGACATTTGCATACCAGCTAGAGAGAGAGAGCAGAGGGAGTGAGGGATGTTTGCCTACGAGAGAGAGAGAGAGAGAGAGAATGTAATATGAAATTTGTAAAGTCTTCATTTGCTTTGAAACTTCTGTATGTGTAATGTTTACTGTTAATTTTTGTTTATTTCACTTTTGTATATTATCTACCTCACTTGCTTTGGCAATGTTAACACATGTTTCCCATGCCAATAAAGCCCCTTGAATTGTATTGAATTGAATTGAGTTGAGGGAGGAATGTTTGACTACCAACTAAAGAGGGAGCAGGGTGAGGGCTGAGCTGGAACGGAGAGAAGGAGAGAGGGACGGAGGAATGTTTGACTACCAACTAAAGAGGGTGCAGGGTGAGGGCTATCCTGGAACGGAGAGAAGGAGAGAGGTACGGAGGAATGTTTGACTACCAACTAAAGAGGGAGCAGGGTGAGGGATGAGCTGGAACGGAGAGAAGGAGAGAGGGACGGAACGATGTAAGGCTGCCAGGTGAAACCATTAGTGAGGCTTTTCAAGGCTGAGGAAGGCTGATGAGGATAAACACTTATCGAACTCTAAAGGACACAGAGTGGGGTTGGATGTTGTTTCTTCTAGGAAGAAAGAGGGAGTGGGGCTGGATGTTGTCTAGGAAGAGAGAGGACGTGGGGCTGGATGTCGTCTAGGAAGAAAGAGGGAGTGGGGCTGGATGTCATCTAGGAAGAGAGAGGGAGTGGGGCTGGATATTATCTAGGAAGAGAGAGGAAGTGGGGCTGGATGTCATCTAGGAAGACAGAGAGAGTGGGGTTGGATGTCATCTAGGAAGAGAGAGGTAGTGGGGCTGGATGTCGTCTAGGAAGACAGAGGGAGTGGGGCTGGATGTCATCTAGGAAGAGAGAGGGTGTGGGGCTGGATTTCATCTAGGAAGAGAGAGGTAGTGGGGCTGGAAGTCATCTAGGAAGACAGAGGTAGTGGGGCTGGATGTCATCTAGGACGAGAGAGGTAGTGGGGCTGGATGTCATCTAGGAAGAGAGAGGAAGTGGGGCTGGATGTTGTCTAGGAAGACAGAGGGAGTGGGGCTGGATGTTGTCTAGGAAGGGAGAGGGAGTGGGGCTGGATGTTGTCTAGGAAGAGAGAGGGAGTGGGGCCTGATGTTGTCTAGGAAGAGAGAGGGAGTGGGGCTGGATGATGTCTAGGAAGAAATAGGGAGTGGGGCTGGATGTTGTCTAGGAAGAGAGAGGGAGTGGGGCTGGATGTTGTCTAGGAAGAGAGAGGGAGTGGGGCTGGATGTCATCTAGGAAGACAGAGGGAGTGGGGCTGGATGTTATCTAGGAAGAGAGAGGAAGTGGGGCTGGATGTCATCTAGGAAGAGAGAGGTAGTGGGGCTGGATGTTGTCTAGGAAGACAGAGGGAATGGGGCTGGATGTTGTCAAGGACGAAAGAGGGAGTGGGGCTGGATGTTATCTAGGAAGAGAGAGGAAGTGGGGCTGGATGTCATCTAGGAAGACAGAGAGAGTGGGGTTGGATGTCATCTAGGAAGAGAGAGGTAGTGGGGCTGGATGTCGTCTAGGAAGACAGAGGGAGTGGGGCTGGATGTCATCTAGGAAGAGAGAGGGTGTGGGGCTGGATTTCATCTAGGAAGAGAGAGGTAGTGGGGCTGGAAGTCATCTAGGAAGACAGAGGTAGTGGGGCTGGATGTCATCTAGGACGAGAGAGGTAGTGGGGCTGGATGTCATCTAGGAAGAGAGAGGAAGTGGGGCTGGATGTTGTCTAGGAAGACAGAGGGAGTGGGGCTGGATGTTGTCTAGGAAGGGAGAGGGAGTGGGGCTGGATGTTGTCTAGGAAGAGAGAGGGAGTGGGGCCTGATGTTGTCTAGGAAGAGAGAGGGAGTGGGGCTGGATGATGTCTAGGAAGAAATAGGGAGTGGGGCTGGATGTTGTCTAGGAAGAGAGAGGGAGTGGGGCTGGATGTTGTCTAGGAAGAGAGAGGGAGTGGGGCTGGATGTCATCTAGGAAGACAGAGGGAGTGGGGCTGGATGTTATCTAGGAAGAGAGAGGAAGTGGGGCTGGATGTCATCTAGGAAGAGAGAGGTAGTGGGGCTGGATGTTGTCTAGGAAGACAGAGGGAATGGGGCTGGATGTTGTCAAGGACGAAAGAGGGAGTGGGGCTGGATGTTATCTAGGAAGAGAGAGGAAGTGGGGCTGAGTGTCATCTAGGAAGAGAGAGGGAGTGGGGCTGGATGTTTTCTAGGAAGGGAGAGGGAGTGGGGCTGGATGTTGTCTAGGAAGAGAGAGGGAGTGGGGCCTGATGTTGTCTAGGAAGAGAGAGGGAGTGGGGCTGGATGATGTCTAGGAAGGAAGAGGGAGTGGGGCTGGATGTTGTCTAGGAAGAGAGAGGGAGTGGGGCTGGATGTTGTTTAGGAAGACAGAGGGAGTGGGGCTGGATGTTATCTAGGAAGAGAGAGGAAGTGGGGCTGGATGTCATCTAGGAACAGAGAGGAAGTGGGGCTTGATGTCATCTAGGAAGAGAGAGGTAGTGGGGCTGGATGTTGTCTAGGAATACAGAGGGAATGGGGCTGGATGTTGTCAAGGACGAAAGAGGAAGTGGGGCTGGATGTTGTCTAGGAAGAGAGAGGAAGTGGGGCTGGATGTTGTCTAGGAAGAGAGAGGGAGTGGGGCTGGATGTTATCTAGGAAGAGAGAGGGAATGGGGCTGGATGTAATCTAGCAAGAGAGAGGGAGTGGGGCTGGATATTGTTTAGGAAGAGAGAGGGAGTGGGGATGGATGTCGTCTAGGAAGAGAGAGGGAGTGGGGCTGGATGTCATCTAGGAAGAGAGAGGGAGTGGGGCTGGATGTTGTCTAGGAAGAGAGAGGGAGTGGGGCTGGATGTTGTCTAGGAAGAGAGAGGGAGTGGGGCTGGATATCATCTAGGAAGACCGAGGGAGTGGGCCTGGATGTTGTCTAGGAAGAGAGAGGGAGTGGGGCTGGATGTCATCTAGGAAGAGAGAGGGAGTGGGGCTGGATGTCATCTAGGAAGAGAGAGGGAGTGGGGATGGATGATGTCTAGGAAGGCAGAGGGAGTGGGGCTGGATGTCATCTAGGAAGAGAGAGGGAGTGGGGCTGGATGTCATCTAGGAAGAGAGAGGAAGTGGGGCTGGATGTCATCTAGGAAGAGAGAGGGAGTGGGGCTGGATGTTGTCTAGTAAGAGAGAGGGAGTAGGGCTGGATGTTGTCTAGGAAGAGAGAGGGAGTAGGGCTGGATGTTGTCTAGTAAGAGATAGGGAGTAGGGCTGGATGTTGTCTAGGAAGAGAGAGGGAGTAGGGCTGGATGTTGTCTAGGAAGAGAGAGGGAGTGGGGCTGGATATCATCTACGAAGACCGAGGGAATGGGCCTGGATGTTGTCTAGGCTAGAGATAATGAGGTACTGTAGTCTAGCCAGACTAGAGATAATGAGGTACTGTAGTCTAGCCAGGCTAGAGATAGTGAAGTACTGTAGTCTAGCCAGCCTAGTGAAGTACTGTAGTCTAGCCAGCCTAGTGAAGTACTGTAGTCTAGCCAGCCTAGTGAAGTACTGTCGTCTAGCCAGCCTAGAGAAGTACTGTTGTCTAGCCAGCCTAGATATAGTGAAGTACTGTAGTCTAGCCAGCCTAGAGAAGTACTGTAGTCTAGCCAGCCTAGTGAAGTACTGTCGTCTAGCCAGCCTAGTGAAGTACTGTAGTCTAGCCAGCCTAGAGAAGTACTGTAGTCTAGCCAGCCTAGTGAAGTACTGTAGTCTAGCCAGCCTAGAGAAGTACTGTAGTCTAGCCAGCCTAGAGAAGTACTGTAGTCTAGCCAGCCTAGAGAAGTACTGTAGTCTCCCTATGCTATCACAAACTTGTATAAGTGAATCCCAGCGGAGTACAGTATAGAAGTTTCAACATTTCGTACAACTTTGTAACATGTACAGTGTTAGTGCATAAGCCGTGTGGGCAATTTGGACTCCCTATGCAATCACAAACTTATACAAACTTACATGGGCTTGCTCCTACATATCTCTCTGATTTGGTCCTGCCGTACATACCTACACGTACGCTACGGTCACAAGACGCAGGCCTTCTAATTGTCCCTAGAATTTCTAAGCAAACAGCTGGAGGCAGGGCTTTCTCCTATAGAGCTCCATTTTTATGGAATGGTCTGCCTACCCATGGGAGAGACGCAGACTCGGTCTCAACCTTTAAGTATTTATTGAAGACTCATCTCTTCAGTGGGACATATCATTGAGTGTAGTCTGGCTCAGGAGTGGGAAGGTGAACGGAAAGGCTCTGGAGCAACGAACTGCCCTTGCTGTCTCTGCTTGGTCGGTTCCCCTCTCTCCACTGGGATTCTCTGCCTCTAACCCAATTACAGGGGCCGAGTCACTGGTTTACTGGTGCTCTTCCATGCCGTCCCTAGGAGGGGTGCGTCACTTGAGTTGGTTGAGTCACTGACGTGGTCTTCCTGTCTGGGTTGGCGCCCCCCCTTGGGTTGTGTCGGAGATCTTTGTGGGCTATACTCGGCCTTGTCTCAGGATGGTAAGTTGGTGGTTGAAGATATTCCTCTAGTGGTGTGGGGGCTGTGCTTTGGCAAAGTGGGTGGGGTTATATCCTTCCTGTTTGGCCCTGTCCGGGGGTATCATCGGATGGGGCCACAGTGTCTCCTGAGCCCTCCTGTCAGCCTCCAGTATTTAGGCTGAAGTAGTTTATGTTTCGGGGGGGTAGTAATCTGTT
>NC_088411.1:42769685-42772185 GCF_034236695.1 Oncorhynchus nerka
TGGGTCTGATAGGGGAAGGAGCCAGGCAGTCACAGCAGACTGTTATGGGTCTGATAGAGGTCACAGCAGACTGTTATGGGTCTGATAGGGGGAGGAGCCAGGCAGTCACAGCAGACTGTTATGGGTTTGATAGGGGACTGTTATGGGTCTGATAGAGGTCACAGCAGACTGTTATGGTTCTGCTAGGGGACTGTTATGGTTCTGCTAGAGGACTGTTATGGGTCTGCTAGAGGACTGTTATGGGTCTGTTATGGGTCTGCTAGGGGACTGTTATGGGTCTGATAGGGGACTGTTATGGGTCTGATAGAGGTCACAGCAGACTGTTATGGGTCTGATAAGGGAAGGAGCCAGGCAGTCACAGCAGACTGTTATGGGTCTGATAGGGCACTGTTATGGGTCTGCTAGGGGACTGTTATGGGTCTGATAGAGGTCACAGCAGACTGTTATGGGTCTGATAGAGGTCACATCAGACTGTTATGGGTCTGATAGGGGAAGGAGCCAGGCAGTCACAGCAGACTGTTATGGGTCTGATAAGGGAAGGAGCCAGGCAGTCACAGCAGACTGTTAGGGGTCTGATAGAGGTCACAGCAGACTGTTATGGGTCTGATATGGGTCTGATAAGGGAAGGAGCCAGGCAGTCACAGCAGACTGTTATGGGTCTGATAGGGGAAGGAGCCAGGCAGTCACAGCAGACTGTTATGGGTCTGATAAGGGAAGGAGCCAGGCAGTCACAGCAGACTGTTATGGGTCTGATAGGGGAAGGAGCCAGGCAGTCACAGCAGACTGTTATGGGTCTGATAAGGGAAGGAGCCAGGCAGTCACAGCAGACTGTTAGGGGTCTGATAGAGGTCACAGCAGACTGTTATGGGTCTGATATGGGTCTGATAAGGGAAGGAGCCAGGCAGTCACAGCAGACTGTTAGGGGTCTGATAGGGGAAGGAGCCAGGCAGTCACAGCAGACTGTTAGGGGTCTGATAGGGGAAGGAGCCAGGAAGTCACAGCAGACTGTTATGGGTCTGATAGGGGAAGGAGCCAGGCAGTCACAGCAGACTGTTATGGGTCTGATAAGGGAAGGAGCCAGGCAGTCACAGCAGACTGTTAGGGGTCTGATAGAGGTCACAGCAGACTGTTATGGGTCTGATATGGGTCTGATAAGGGAAGGAGCCAGGCAGTCACAGCAGACTGTTATGGGTCTGATAGGGGAAGGAGCCAGGCAGTCACAGCAGACTGTTATGGGTCTGATAAGGGAAGGAGCCAGGCAGTCACAGCAGACTGTTATGGGTCTGATAGGGGAAGGAGCCAGGCAGTCACAGCAGACTGTTATGGGTCTGATAAGGGAAGGAGCCAGGCAGTCACAGCAGACTGTTAGGGGTCTGATAGAGGTCACAGCAGACTGTTATGGGTCTGATATGGGTCTGATAAGGGAAGGAGCCAGGCAGTCACAGCAGACTGTTAGGGGTCTGATAGGGGAAGGAGCCAGGCAGTCACAGCAGACTGTTAGGGGTCTGATAGGGGAAGGAGCCAGGAAGTCACAGCAGACTGTTATGGGTCTGATAGGGGAAGGAGCCAGGCAGTCACAGCAGACTGTTATGGGTCTGATAAGGGAAGGAGCCAGGCAGTCACAGCAGACTGTTAGGGGTCTGATAGAGGTCACAGCAGACTGTTATGGGTCTGATATGGGTCTGATAAGGGAAGGAGCCAGGCAGTCACAGCAGACTGTTAGGGGTCTGATAGGGGAAGGAGCCAGGCAGTCACAGCAGACTGTTAGGGGTCTGATAGGGGAAGGAGCCAGGCAGTCACAGCAGACTGTTAGGGGTCTGATAGAGGTCACAGCAGACTGTTATGGGTCTGATAGGGGAAGGAGCCAGGCAGTCACAGCAGACTGTTAGGGGTCTGATAGGGGAAGGAGCCAGGCAGTCACAGCAGACTGTTATGGGTCTGATAGGGGAAGGAGCCAGGCAGTCACAGCAGACTGTTATGGGTCTGCTAGAGGACTGTTAGATGACTCTTATGGGACTGTTAGAGGACTGTTATGGGTCTGTTAGAGGACTGTTATGGGTCTGCTAGGGGACTGTTATGGGTCTGTTAGAGGACTGTTATGGGTCTGCTAGGGGACTGTTATGGGTCTGCTAGGGGACTGTTATGGGTCTGCTAGGGGACTGTTATGGGTCTGCTAGAGGACTGTTATGGGTCTGTTATGGTTCTGCTAGGGGACTGTTATGGGTCTGTTATGGTTCTGCTAGGGGACTGTTATGGGTCTGCTAGAGGACTGTTATGGGTCTGCTAGAGGACTGTTATGGGTCTGCTAGAGGACTGTTATGGGTCTGTTATGGGACAGTTATTTGTCTGTTAGGGGACAGTTATGGGACTGTTAAAGGACTGTTATGGGTCTGCTAGAGGACTGTTATGGGTCTGCTAGAGGACTGTTATGGGTCTGCTAGAGGACTGTTATGGGACTGTTAAAGGACTGTTATGGGTCTGCTAGAGGACTGTTATGGGT
>NC_088411.1:42777185-42784685 GCF_034236695.1 Oncorhynchus nerka
AAGCTTTAATCAAAAGCCATAAACCTGCTTCTTCTGTCCTGAGTGATCAACGATAGAAGAAGTCTGGTACGGCAAACATCTGCTTGAGAGAGAGAGAGAGAGAGAGAGAGTGAGAGCGAGAGAGAGCGAGGAGAGAGAGAGAGAGAGAGAGCGAGAGAGAGAGAGAGAGAGCGAGAGAGAGAGAGAGCGAGAGAGAGAGAGAGAGAGCGAGAGAGAGAGAGAGAGAGAGAGAGAGAGAGCGAGAGAGAGAGAGAGAGAGAGAGAGAGAGCGAGAGAGAGAGAGAGAGAGAGAGAGAGAGCGAGAGAGAGAGAGAGAGAGAGAGAGAGAGAGAGAGAGCGAGAGAGAGAGCGAGAGAGAGAGAGAGAGAGCGAGAGAGAGAGAGAGAGAGAGAGAGAGAGAGAGAGAGAGAGAGAGAGTGAGAGAGAGAGAGAGAGAGAGAGAGAGAGAGAGAGAGAGAGAGATTTACCTTGGCTGAATATGCTGTATAGTATACCCACCCGGGATGCTGAGGTTTCATGTTTATTGAGGGTACAGATAAACAGCTCACTTTTACGTAATCAGCTTCCACATTACAGACTCATTAAAGAGGAATGGGACTCAATAAAAGCAATCAGGCTGTGAGATAACCTACAATTGAAAACATCCATAATTTTCCCATTAGGAGAGGTTAGAAACCACCAAGGGTCCAGGATGTTGGAAGAAGGGTTCAATACTCTCTCCAATCTGCTGCTCTATAACACACACAGATAATATACAGGCCTCTGGGAACAGTATGGGTTAAACACAACAACACACACACAGAGATAATACACAGGCCTCTGGGAACAGTATGGGTTAAACACAACAACACACACAGAGATAATACACACACAACAACACACACACAGATAATACACAGGGGAACAGTATGGGTTAAACACAACAACACACACACACAGATAATACACAGGCCTCTGGGAACAGTATGGGTTAAACACAACAACACACACACAGAGATAATACACAGGCCTCTGGGAACAGTATGGGTTAAACACAACAACACACACACAGAGATAATACACAGGCCTCTGGGAACAGTATGGGTTAAACACAACAACACACACACACAGATAATACACAGGCCTCTGGGAACAGTATGGGTTAAACACAACAACACAGAGATAATACACAGGCCTCTGGGAACAGTTTGGGTTAAACACAACAACACAGAGATAATACACAGGCCTCTGGGAACAGTTTGGGTTAAACACAACAGCACACACACACTCACACATCTAGACACACACAGAAATACAAAAAACACACACTCCCACACAGACACACATGTTTGATAACCAACACATCAGGCCTCAGATTAGAGTGTCTGGAAACACTATTTATTTGAATGAATCACTCCCAGGCCTGTTAGACAAACAGAATTCCAAAGGTTTTAATTTATTGTTTTGTAAACAGACTGTGTGTTAGAAGACACGTGACGTTTTCTAGTCATATTTAACATCCTCTAAAGGATGGGTGGGTCCCCCGCAGGACGGTTGAGCTAATATAGGTTAATGTGATTAGCATGAGTAAGAAGAACATTTCCCAGAACAAACATATGTCTAATATGGGCCGAAAGCTTAAATTAACTACACTGTCCAATTTACAGTAGCTATTACAGTGAAAGAATAGCATGCTATTGTTTGAGGAGAGTTGCACAGTTATGAACTTGAAAATGTATTAACCTCTTCAGTCGACCCTCTACTTTTTTGAACATTTTGTTAAAAATCGCGCAACATTTCAGCGCCCTGCTACTCATGCCAGGAGTATAGTACGTTCATATGGTTAGAATGTGTGGATAGGAAACCCTCGGACGTTTTTAAAACTGGTTAAATCACGACTGTGGCTATTACATAACGTGCGTTACATCGGAAAGCGCAGGAAAACCTGATCACAGAAAATGGAAATAAATATCCTTGCGCCACTTCAAGCCATTGTTAACAGTGAGCCGAATTAGATAAGACCGAGCATTCAACTCCCACAGCATCCCCATGTTGTCTAGAGTCTTGTGAATTGAATCATCATTGATTCTTGGTTGAACCGAAAGAGGGGCACGACTTACCTCCGGTCTCCGCCCAGATCATTCCGGAAGAGCTCTCTCCTGAAATTTTTTCCAAGACGACAGCTAATGATATTTACATCGCCTACGGATGATTTTTATCGCTTATTAACGTTTACTAATACCTAAAGTAGCATTACAAACGTATTTGAAGTGTTTTGTGAAAGTTTATCGTCTACTTTTTGAATTTTAAAAAATGACGTTACGTTGTGAAATCGCTGTTTTTCGTTTATCACACAGTCTACATATAACGATATCTTGGCTTTATATGGCCCGATTTAATCGAAATAAAGACCCAATAGTGTTTATGGGACATCTAGGAGTGCCAACAAAGAAGATGGTGAAAGGTAATGACTGTTTTCTATTTTATTGTGCGGTTTGTGTAACACCGAAATGCTAATTATTTTGTTTACGTCCCCTGCTGTGCTTTTCTGTTGTAGTGTATTGGTGCATGCTATCAGATAATAGCTTCTCATGCTGTCGCCGAAAAGCATTTTAAAAATCGGACTTGTTGCCTGGATTCACAACGAGTGTAGCTTTAATTTGATACCCTGCATGTGTATGTTAATGAACTTTTGAGTTTTAACTAATACTATTAGCATTTAGCGTAGCACATTTGCATTTCCAGAGCTCTAGTTGGGACGCAAGCGTCCCAAGTAGAGGCAAGACGTTAATAAACCAATTAGGCACATTTGGGCAGTCTTGATACGACATTTTGAACAGATATGCAATGGTTCATTGGATCAGTCTAAAACTTTGCCCATAGACTGCTGCCATCTAGTGGACTCAATTTAAATTGCGCCTCTTACGTTTCAAAGATGATGGTACCATTTTTTTTTAAAACAAAAAACGCATGTTTTTTCTTTGTATTATCCTTTACCAGATCTATTGTGTTATATTCTCCTACATTAATTTCTCATTTCCACAAACTTCAAAGTGTTTCCTTTCAAATGGTATCAAGAACATGCATATCCTTGCTTCAAGTCCTGAGCTACAGGCAGTTAGATTTGGGTATGTAATTTTAGGTCCTGAGCTACAGGCAGTTAGATTTGGGTATGTCATTTTAGGTCCTGAGCTACAGGCAGTTAGATTTGGGTATGTCATTTTAGGTCCTGAGCTACAGGCAGTTAGATTTGGGTATGTCATTTTAGGTCCTGAGCTACAGGCAGTTAGATTTGGGTATGTCATTTTAGGTCCTGAGCTACAGGCAGTTAGATTTGGGTATGTCATTTTAGGTCCTGAGCTACAGGCAGTTAGATTTGGGTATGTCATTTTAGGTACTGAGCTACAGGCAGTTAGATTTGGGTATGTCATTTTAGGTCCTGAGCTACAGGCAGTTAGATTTGGGTATGTCATTTTAGGTACTGAGCTACAGGCAGTTAGATTTGGGTATGTCATTTTAGGTCCTGAGCTACAGGCAGTTCGATTTGGGTATGTCATTTTAGGTACTGAGCTACAGGCAGTTAGATTTGGGTATGTCATTTTAGGTACTGAGCTACAGGCAGTATGTCATTTTAGGTACTGAGCTACAGGCAGTATGTCATTTTAGGTACTGAGCTACAGGCAGTATGTCATTTTAGGTACTGAGCTACAGGCAGTATGTCATTTTAGGTACTGAGCTACAGGCAGTATGTCATTTTAGCCGAAAATGTAAGAAAGGGGCGGATCCTTAAGAGGTTTGGCTCATAACACATTAAATCAACTGGAATGACACTCTCAACACACCTCCAAATATTATCACTTAAATATGAAATAAACGTTTTCTGCTTAGGGCCTGTACTTTAATTAAGAGATTAGTTTAACTGCAACAGGGTATGATACTGTTTTTTCAGCATGCCTACCCACATATATGGCCGTCCGCCCACACGAAGGGTCAGTTTGAACTGTCAACATGCTGGAAGACCGAGAGAGAGAGATAATAGTTAGAGAGAGAGAGATATAATGGGTAGAGAGAGATATATAATGGGTAGAGAGAGGGAGATAATAGGTAGAGAGAGACAGAGAGATAATGGGTAGAGAGAGAGATAATAGGTAGAGAGAGACAGAGAGATAATGGGTAGAGAGAGATAATGGGTACGGAGAGAGATAATAGGTAGAGAGAGATAATAGGTAGAAAGAGAGAGAGAGATAATGGGTAGAGAGAGAGATAATAGGTAGAGATATATATAATGGGTAGAGAGAGAGAGGGATAATGGGTAGAGAGAGATAAAGGGTAGAGAGAGAGATAATAGGTAGAGAGATATATAATGGGTAGAGAGAGAGACAGAGATAATGGGTAGAGAGAGGGAGATAGTAGGTAGAGAGAGAGAAATAATAGATAGAGAGAGAGATAATAGGTAGAGAGAGAGACAGAGATAATGGTAGAGAGAGAGAGACAGATATAATGGGTAGAGAGAGATAATAGGTAGAGAGAGAGATAATAGGTAGAGAGAGAGACAGAGATAACGGTAGAGAGAGAGACAGATATAATGGGTAGAGAGAGATAATAGGTAGAGAGAGAGAGACAGAGATAACGGTAGAGAGAGAGACAGATATAATGGGTAGAGAGAGAGATAATAGGTAGAGAGAGAGACAGAGATAACGGTAGAGAGAGAGACAGATATAATGGGTAGAGAGAGAGAGATAATAGGTAGAGAGAGAGACAGAGATAACGGTAGAGAGAGAGATAATAGGTAGAGAGAGAGTCAGAGATAATGGGTAGAGAGAGATAATAGGTAGAGAGAGAGATAATAGGTAGAGAGAGAGAGAGACAGATATAATGGGTAGAGAGAGATAATAGGTAGAGAGAGAGATAATAGGTAGAGAGAGAGACAGAGATAACGGTAGAGAGAGAGAGATATATAATGGGTAGAGAGAGAGATAATAGGTAGAGAGAGAGACAGAGATAATGGTAGAGGGAGAGAGATGATAAATAGAGAGAAAGAGATAATAGGTAGAGAGAGAGACAGAGATAATGGTAGAGAGAGAGACAGATATAATGGTAGAGAGAGAGAGATAATAGGTAGAGAGAGATATAATGGTAGAGAGATATATATAACGGGTAGAGAGAGAGAGATAATAGGTAGAGAGAGAGATAATAGGTAGAGAGAGATAGGGATAATGGGTAGAGAGAGAGAGATAATGGGTAGAGAAAGAGATAATAGGTAGAGAGATATATAATAGGTAGAGAGAGAGAGGGATAATGGGTAGAGAGAGATAAAGGGTAGAGAGAGAGAGATAATAGGTAGAGAGAGACAAAGATAATGGGTAGAGAGAGTGATAATAGGTAGAGAGAGACAAAGTTAATTAGTAGAGAGAGGGAGATAGTAGGTAGAGAGAGAGGCAGAGATAATGGTAGAGAGAGACATATATAATGGGTAGAGAGAGAGAGATAATAGGTAGAGAGAGAGTCAGAGATAATGGTAGAGAGAGAGACATATATAATGGGTAGAGAGAGAGAGATAATAGGTAGAGAGAGACAGAGATAATGGTAGAGAGAGCGATAATAGGTAGAGAGAGACAAAGTTAATTAGTAGAGAGAGGGAGATAGTAGGTAGAGAGAGAAATAATAGATAGAGAGAGAGAGATAATAGGTAGAGAGAGAGATATATATAATGGTAGAGAGAGAGAGATAATAGGTAGAGAGAGAGTCAGAGATAACGGTAGAGAGAGAGATAATAGGTAGAGAGAGAGTCAGCGATAATGGTAGAGAGAGAGATAATAGGTAGAGAGAGAGTCAGAGATAATGGTAGAGAGAGATAATAGGTAGAGAGAGACAGAGATAATGGTAGAGAGAGCGATAATAGGTAGAGAGAGACAAAGTTAATTAGTAGAGAGAGGGAGATAGTAGGTAGAGAGAGAAATAATAGATAGAGAGAGAGAGATAATAGGTAGAGAGAGAGTCAGAGATAATGGTAGAGAGAGAGAGATAATAGGTAGAGAGAGAGTCAGAGATAATGGTAGAGAGAGAGATAATAGGTAGAGAGAGAGTCAGAGATAATGGGTAGAGAGAGAGAGATAATAGGTAGAGAGAGAGTCAGATATAATGGTAGAGAGAGAGATAATAGGTAGAGAGAGAGTCAGAGATAATGGTAGAGAGAGAGATAATAGGTAGAGAGAGAGTCAGAGATAATGGTAGAGAGAGAGAGATAATAGGTAGAGAGAGAGTCAGAGATAATGGTAGAGAGAGAGATAATAGGTAGAGAGAGACAGAGATAATGGTAGAGAGAGCGATAATAGGTAGAGAGAGACAAAGTTAATTAGTAGAGAGAGGGAGATAGTAGGTAGAGAGAGAAATAATAGATAGAGAGAGAGAGATAATAGGTAGAGAGAGAGTCAGCGATAATGGTAGAGAGAGAGAGATAATAGGTAGAGAGAGAGTCAGAGATAATGGTAGAGAGAGATAATAGGTAGAGAGAGAGTCAGAGATAATGGGTAGAGAGAGAGATAATAGGTAGAGAGAGAGTCAGATATAATGGTAGAGAGAGAGATAATAGGTAGAGAGAGAGTCAGAGATAATGGTAGAGAGAGAGAGATAATAGGTAGAGAGAGAGAGTCAGAGATAATGGTAGAGAGAGAGATAATAGGTAGAGAGAGAGTCAGAGATAATGGTAGAGAGAGAGAGATAATAGGTAGAGAGAGAGTCAGAGATAATGGTAGAGATAGAGATAATAGGTAGAGAGAGAGTCAGAGATAATGGTAGAGAGAGAGATAATAGGTAGAGATAGATTGTGAGAGAGAGAAAAAGCATCTGAAGCGGAAGCTAGGCCCTGCTCTAAGACAGGAAGAAGACTTGAGGAGTGATTGGTAGTCCCAGTGATTGGTAGTCCCAATCCTTCAGTTGATGGTGTTTTAATGGGATTCAATCTGTGTGTGGATTGCTCAGTGTTTGTGTGGTGCTCAGTGTTTGTGTGGTGCTTAGTGTTTGTGTGGTGCTTAGTGTTTGTGTGGTGCTCAGTGTTTGTGTGGTGCTCAGTGTTTGTGTGGTGCTTAGTGTTTGTGTGGTGATAAGTCATTGTGTGGTGCTTAGTGTTTGTGTGGTGCTCAGTGTTTGTGTGGTGATAAGTCATTGTGTGGTGATAAGAAATTGTGTGGTGATAAGTAATTGTGTGGTGATAAGTAATTGTGTGGTGATAAGTAATTGTGTGTTGATAGGTAATTGTGTGTTGATAGGTAATTGTGTGGTGATAAGTAATTGTGTGTTGATAAGTAATTGTGTGGTGATAAGAAATTGTGTGGTGATAAGTAATTGTGTGTTGATAGGTAATTGTGTGTTGATAGGTAATTGTGTGGTGATAAGTAATTGTGTGTCGATAAGTAATTGTGTGGTGATAAGTAATTGTGTGTTGATAAGTAATTGTGTGGTGATAAGTAATTGTGTGTTGATAAGTAATTGTGTGGTGATAAGTAATTGTGTGTTGATAAG
>NC_088411.1:42789685-42842185 GCF_034236695.1 Oncorhynchus nerka
AGACCTCTCTGATGAGGATAGGCTACCCGTCCTGTTGGGGGAGGACGCAGAGAGCTGTGGGTTGGCAGCGCACTCTTTTGAAGACCTCTCTGATGAGGATAGGCTACCCGTCCTGTTGGGGGAGGACGCAGAGAGCTGTGGGTTGGCAGCGCACTCTATTGAAGACCTCTCTGATGAGGATAGGCTACCCGTCCTGTTGGGAGAGGACACAGAGAGCTGTGGATTGGCAGCGCACTCTATTGAAGACCTCTCTGATGAGGATAGGCTACACGTCCTGTTGGGGGAGGACGCAGAGAGCTGTGGGTTGGCAGCGCACTACATTGAAGACCTCTCTGATGAGGATAGGCTACCCGTCCTGTTGGGGGAGGACGCAGAGAGCTGTGGGTTGGCAGCGCACTCTATTGAAGACCTCTCTGATGAGGATAGGCTACCCGTCCTGTTGGGGGAGGACGCAGAGAGCTGTGGGTTGGCAGCGCACTACATTGAAGACCTCTCTGATGAGGATAGGCTACCCGTCCTGTTGGGGGAGGACGCAGAGAGCTGTGGGTTGGCAGCGCACTCTATTGAAGACCTCTCTGATGAGGATAGGCTACCCGTCCTGTTGGGGGAGGACGCAGATAACTGTGGGTTGGCAGCGCACTACATTGCTGCCTGCCATAAATTGAGGGACAGTGTCTGACAGACCAATCAACCTGTACTCTACTGTATGCTCATTGAATGTATGGTTATTTTGAACCTTGGTTATTGTTGTTACTGTTGTCCCGTTGACAATTTTGATTCTCATTTTTATATTATAAATATCCAAAATAAGCTTTGGCAATATGTACATTGTTACGTCATGCCAATAAAGCAAATTGAATTGAATTGAAATGAGATTGTGAGAGAGAGATAGAGAGATTGAGAGATATATATTGTGAGAGAGAGAGAGAGAGAGAGAGAGATTGAGAGAGAGATATTGTGAGAGAGAGAGAGATTGAGAGAGAGAGAGAGAGAGAGAGAGAGAGAGAGAGAGAGAGAGAGAGAGAGAGAGAGAAAGCATCCAAAGTGGAAGCTAGGGCCTGTTCTAAGACAGGAAGAAGCACTGAGGAGTGATTTATGGTTCAGTCGAGGGTGTGTTAATGGGACTCAACCTGTGGAGCACAGCAGATCCATCCTCGCTAGAAAATAGAGCCGGCTCTTTCTGCATCTTTGTCTCTGAGATGTTGAAATACCCAGCCCAAACTCTAGTGGGTTATGCACACTCCATAATCTAAAAACAACACTAATTAAAAGGGCAACACACTCCCTAATCTAGGGACCACACTAAATAAAAGGGCAACACACTGAATAATCTAGGGACCACACTACATAAAAGGGCAACACAATCCATAATCTAGGGACCACACTACATAAAAGGGCAACACACTGAATAATCTAGGGACCACACTACATAAAAGGGCAACACAATCCATAATCTAAGGACCACACTACATAAAAGGGCAACACACTCCATAATCTAGGGACCACACTACATAAAAGGGCAACACACTCCATAATCTAGGGACCACACTAATTAAAAGGGCAACACAATCCATAATCTAGGGACCACACTAATTAAAAGGGCAACACAATCCATAATCTAGGGACCACACTAATTAAAAGGGCAACACAATCCATAATCTAGGGACCACACTAATTAAAAGGGCAACACAATCCATAATCTAGGGACCACACTAATTAAAAGGGCAACACAATCCATAATCTAGGGACCACACTAATTAAAAGGGCAACACAATCCATAATCTAGGGACCACACTAATTAAAAGGGCAACTCACTCCATAAATTATGTTGCTGTAGTTATGGCAAAAGTATCCATTTGCTTTTGGAGGTTGTGAATACCATAGATAGTGTAAACATTCATAGCATGATCCACTACTACCTAATGGACCATGCGTTTTTAGACTTAGTGGCAAATGAGAAAAATAAATCCATGCAAGCCCATACATATACCTAATGTATGCTCGTCATTCATTTCCATTTGGGGATGTAACAAATGCTTGCTTATTAAAAATGAAAGAGTTGAGCAACAACATTACCTTCCTTTGTTTATTGTAACTAAAAGCCGGGCCCATATTAAATACAGAAGTATAACCAGTATACTTTTCAAATGCTCCAGTCCCATAGCAACATACTTCATTCACAGAGGGATTGAAATCGATCTAATGTGTGTTTAACAAGCAAATAATGTGCCTTTCTCAGCAGAATAAATGGGAATAAAACATGATTATTCTTGACTTTACTACTTTAAAATCTCGTAGATGTTAAATTCCCTATTTGGTAGACTTTGAGCGGTTCTGGACTGGTTCCATCTGACATTTTAGTGTACAAAGCGCTCTGTAAACATCATGTCTTACAGTGCAAGAAAGCCCCTTCTCTCTGCTCCCACTCTCCCAGCTGAGCTGACTTGAAGTGTCAGGTTTCAGACCCACATTTGCATAGGGAGTAGCATGTCACATTTTCTGGCCTACCCAGACAAAGGAAAAAGACGGTCGGAACTAGAAGCACAAGCATTTCGCAACACACTCGCATTAAACATCCGCTAACCATGGTGTATGTGACAAATAAAATGGGATTTAATTTGATTTATTTCCTGTGACTGTGAAACAGACGGGTACTAAAGTCACATCGTGCGTGAAGGTTCAGTGGTAACGAGTCTGCACACACTTTCTCTTGGTTACAGACGGGTACTAAAGTCACATCGTGCGTGAAGGTTCAGTGGTAACGAGTCTGCACACACTTTCTCTTGGTTACAGACGGGTACTAAAGTCACATCGTGCGTGAAGGTTCAGTGGTAACGAGTCTGCACACACTTTCTCTTGGTTACAGACGGGTACTAAAGTCACATCGTGCGTGAAGGTTCAGTGGTAACGAGTCTGCACACACTTTCTCTTGGTTACAGACGGGTACTAAAGTCACATCGTGCGTGAAGGTTCAGTGGTAACGAGTCTGCACACATTTGAACGGTGTTTCTGCACCACTCAGTGGACGTTTAGGAGAAAAATATCTGTCGGCAGTTACATGAAATAATATCAATATTGTACTGTCACTAAGTATGATCATATTTATTTTACAGTTTACACCCAAACTCTGTAAACATCCTTAACCAATAATACAGTTCAAGAAATAGAGTTAAGAAAAAGAAAATAACACACGGAAATTACATAACAATATCGAGGCTATATACACGGGGTACTGGTACAGAGTCAATGTGGAGGCTATATACAGGGGTTACCGGTACTGAGTTAATGTGGAGGCTATATACAGGGGGTACCGGTACAGAGTCAATGTGGAGGCTATATACAGGGGGTACCGGTACAGAGTCAATGTGGAGGCTACATATAGGGGGTATCGGTACATAGTCAATGTGGAGGCTATATACAGGGGGTACCGGTACTGAGTTAATGCGGAGGCTATATACAGGGGGTACCGGTACAGAGTCAATGTGGAGGCTATATACAGGGGGTACCGGTACAGAGTCAATGTGGAGGCTACATACAGGGGGTATCGGTACAGAGTCAATGTGGAGGCTATATACAGGGGGTACCGGTACAGAGTCAATTTGCGGGGGTGCAGGTTAGTCAATGTAATTTGTAAAGTGGTTATGCATAGATAATATACAACAAAGGGAGAGGGGTCAATAGCCATTTGATTAATTGTTCAGCAGTCTTATGGCTTAGGGGTAGAAGCTGTTAAGGAGCCTTTTTCCCCTGGACTTGGCACTTCGGTATCGCTTGCAGTGTGGTAGCAGAGAGAACAGTCTATGCCTTAGGTGACTGGAGTTTTGTAAGAGGTTTTTGTAAGAGGTTTTGGGCCTTCCTCTGACACCGCCTGGTATAGAGGTCCTGGATGTCAGTGATGTAATGGGCTGTACGCACTACCCTCTGTAGCGCCTTATGTTCAGATGACGAGCAGACTCGATGGTGCAGCTGTATAACTTTTTGAGGATCAGGGGACCCATGCCAAATCTTTTCAGTCTCCTGAGGGGGAAAAGCTATTGTCGTGCCCTCTCACGACTGTCTTGGTGTGTTTGGACGATGAATGATGTGGATACCAAGGAACTTGAAACTCTCAACCCGCTCCACATCAGCCCCATCGATGCTAATGGGGGCCTGTTCGGCCCGCATTTTCCTGTAGTCCACGATCAGCTCCATTGTCTTGCTCACTTTGAGTAATAGGTTGTTGTCCTGGCAACACACTGCCAGGTCTCTGACCTTCTCCCTATAGGCTGTCTCATCATTATCGGTGATCAGGCCTACCACTGTTATGTCGTCAGCAAATGTAATTATGGTGTTGTAGTGGTATTTGGCATCACAGTCGTGAGTGAACAGGTAGTACAGGAGGGGCTAAGCACACAACCCTGAGGGACCCCAGTGTTGAGGATCTGCGTGGCAGATGTGTTGTTGCCTACCCTTACGACCTGGGGGCGGCCCGTCAGGTAGTCCAGGTTCCAGTTGCAGAGGGAGGTGTTTAGTCCCAGCATCCTTAGCTTAGTGATGAACTTTGAGGGCACTATGGTGTTGAACGCTGAGCTGTAGTCAATGAATAGCATTCTCACGTAGGTGTTCCTTTTGTCCAGGTAGGAAAGGGCAGTGTGGAGTGCAATAGAGATCTCTATTCTCTGGATCTGTTGGGACAGTATGCAAATTGGAGTGGTCTAGGGTTTCTGGCATGATGGTGTTGATGTGAGCCATGACCAGCCTTTCAAAGCACTTCATGGCTACTGACGTGAGTGCTACGGGGCGGTAGTCATTTAGGCAGGTTATCTTCACTTTCTTGGGCTAAGGGACTATGGTGGTCTGTTTGAAACATGCAGGTATTACAGACTTGGTCAGGGAGAGGTTGAAAATGTCAATGAAGACACTTGCCAGTTAGTCCGCCCATTCTTTGTCATCTTGGTCATCCTTCTGGCCCCGCGGCATTGTGAATGCTGACCTGTTTTAAGGTCTTGCTCAGATTGGCTAAGGAGAACGTGATCACACAGTCGTCCGGAACAGCTGGTGCTCTCATACATGCTTCAGTGTTGGTTGTCTCGAAGCTGGTATAAAAAGCATTTAGCTCATCTGCTAGGCTCTCATCACTGGTCAACACATGGCTGGGTTTGCCTTTGTAGTCCGTAATAGTTTTTAAACCTTGCCCCATCCGACGAGCGTCAGAGCCGGTGCAGTAGGATTCAATCTTAATCCTGTACAACCGTTCGTCTGAGGGCTTTCTTATAAGAGTCCGGATTAGTGTCCCTGCTCCTTGAAAGCAGCAGCTCTAGCCTTCAGGTCGGTGCAGATGTTCCCTGTAATCTATGGCTTCTGGTTGGGAAATGTACCTAAGGTCACTGTGGGGACAACATCGACATACTTATTGATGAAGCCGGTGACTGGGGTGGTATATTCCTCAATGCCATTGGATGAATCCCGGGAACATATTCCAGTCTGTGCTGCAAAACAGTACTGTAGCGTAGCATCCGCGTCATCTGACCACTTCCGTATTGAGCAAGTCACTGGTACATCCTGCTTTAGTTTTTGCTTGTAAGCAGGAATCACAAGGACAGAATTATGGTCAGATTTGCCAAATGGAGGACGGAGGAGAGCTTTGTATGCGTCTCTGTGTGTGGAGTAAAGGTGATCTAGAGTTTTTTTTCCTCTGGTTGCACAAGTGAAATGCTGGCAGAAATTAGCTAAAATGGGTTTAAGTTTTCCTGCATTAAAGTCCCCGGCCAGTAGGAGCGCCACTTCTGGATGAGCATTTTCTTGTTTGCTAATGGCTTTATTACAGCTTGTTAAGTGCGATGTTAGTGCCCAGCATCGGTTTGTGGTTGTAAATAGACGGCTATGAATAATATAGACGAAAACTCTCTTGGTAGATAGTGTGGTCTACAGCTTATCATGAGGTATGGTACATTTACATTACATTTAAGTCATTTAGCAGACGCTCTTATCCAGAGCGACTTACAAATTGGTGCTTTCACCTTATGACATCCAGTGGAACAGCCACTTTACAATAGTGCATCTAGGTCTTTTAATGGGGGGGGGGGAAGGGGGTGAGAAGGATTACTTTATCCTATCCTAGGTATTCCTTAAAGAGGTGGGGTTTCAGGTGTCTCCGGAAGGTGGTGATTGACTCCGCTGTCCTGGCGTCGTGAGGGAGTTTGTTCCACCATTGGGGGGGCCAGAGCAGCGAACAGTTTTGACTGGGCTGAGCGGGAACTGTACTTCCTCAGTGGTAGGGAGGCGAGCAGGCCAGAGGTGGATGAACCTCAGGCGAGCAATACCTCGATACTTCTTTTACATTAGACATCGCTCACCAGCAGTTACTAACAAATAGACACACACCCCTGCCCCTTCTTACCAGACGTAGCTGCTCTGTCCTGCCGATGCACGGAGATGCACGGAGATGCACGGAGATGCACGGAGGAGAATACAGCCAGCTCTATATGATCTGTGTCGGTGTTCAGCCACTTCTCGGTGAAACATAAGATATTACAGTTTTGCACGTTGGCCAATAATACGGAGGGTAGTAGTGTTTTACCTGCTCGTCGGCGAATCCGCCCTCCTCACCCTTTTTCTCCATCGTTTCTTCAGGATGACAGGGATTTGGGCCTTGTCTCGACAAAACAGTATATCCTTTAAGAGTTTGAGGTGAATAATCATCGTTCTAATGTCCAGAAGAGCGGTCATAAGAGACGGTAGGAAAAAAAACAAAACAAAATAGCACAGTTGGCCTCTGGCACCATTATCCATATGGACAAGACACTTTTATGAAATAGCCTAAGCTGGCAACTAAGTAAGGCTTTGTATTCTGGCAGCTAAATTGTATTGTGTCAGCCCCATGTTTGGATCTGTATTCTGGCTGCAAAAAAAAACCCATTTGTGTTCATATGCATGTGTGTTCAGTTCATGCATGATCTTGCATGAGGTCATGGTCTGCAGGTGTGTGTGTGTGTGTGTGTGTGATAAGAGCGTCTGCTAAATGACTTAAATGTAAAATGTAAATGTAGATGCCCATGTTTGTCTGTGTTGATTTTTGTGTCCTTTGTCTGTGTATTGTGTAGAATATATGCGGTAAAGAGGTCAATGGAACTCGACCCAAACAATGGAAATGCCATGGAAACACATGGGGGAAAGATGCCATGGAAACACATGGGGGAAAGATGCCATGACAACACATGGGGGAAAGATGCCGTGGAAACACATGGGGGAAAGATGCCATGGCAACAGATGGGGGAAAGATGCCATGGCAACACATGGGGGAAAGATGCCACGGAAACACATGGGGGAAAGATGCCATGGAAACACATGGGGAAAGATGCCATGGCAACAGATGGGGAAAGATGCCATGGCAACACATGGGGGAAAGATGCCATGGCAACAGATGGGGAAAGATGCCATGGCAACACATGGGGAAAGATGCCACGGAAACACATGGGGGAAAGATGCCATGGAAACACATGGGGGAAAGATGCCATGGAAACACATGGGGAAAGATGCCATGGCAACAGATGGGGAAAGATGCCATGGCAACAGATGGGGAAAGATGCCATGGCAACACATGGGGAAAGATGCCACAGAAACACATGGGGGAAAGATGCCACGGAAACACATGGGGGAAAGATGCCATGGCAACAGATGGGGGAAAGATGCCACGGAAACACATGGGGAAAGATGCCATGGAAACACATGGGGAAAGATGCCATGGAAACACATGGGGAAAGATGCCATGGCAACAGATGGGGAAAGATGCCATGGCAACACATGGGGGAAAGATGCCATGGAAACACATGGGGAAAGATGCCATGGAAACACATGGGGAAAGATGCCATGGAAACACATGGGGGAAGGATGCCATGGAAACACATGGGGAAAGATGCCATGGAAACACATGGGGGAAAGATGCCATGGCAACAGATGGGGAAAGATGCCATGGCAACACATGGGGGAAAGATGCCACGGAAACACATGGGGGAAAGATGCCATGGAAACACATGGGGGAAAGATGCCATGGAAACACATGGGGGGAAAGATGCCATGGCAACAGATGGGGGAAAGATGCCATGGCAACACATGGGGAAAGATGCCACGGAAACACATGGGGAAAGATGCCATGGAAACACATGGGGGAAAGATGCCATGGAAACACATGGGGGAAAGATGCCATGGAAACACATGGGGGAAAGATGCCATGGCAACAGATGGGGGAAAGATGCCATGGCAACACATGGGGGAAAGATGCCATGGAAACACATGGGGGAAAGATGCCATGGAAACACATGGGGGAAAGATGCCATGGAAACACATGGGGGAAAGATGCCATGGAAACACATGGGGGAAAGATGCCATGGAAACACATGGGGGAAAGATGCCATGGAAACACATGGGGGAAGGATGCCATGGAAACACATGGGGGAAAGATGCCATGGAAACACATGGGGGAAAGATGCCATGGCAACACATGGGGGAAAGATGCCATGGCAACACATGGGGGAAAGATGCCATGGAAACACATGGGGGAAAGATGCCATGGAAACACATGGGGGAAAGATGCCATGGCAACAGATGGGGGAAAGATGCCATGTGTGTGTTTTGGTTCAGTGGAATTTTACATGTAGACACGGTAGATGTGTCCCAAATGACACCCTTTTCCCATTATAGTGCACTACCGGCCCTTGTCATAAGTAGTTCACTACCTAGAGAATATGTTGTCATTTGGTTAGCAGAGTGTTCTGTGATTTTCCATTCAGGCTCTATCTAAATACCATTCCCTTAACTGAGGTCCTTTAATAAGGTTTTCCACTGCATTAAGAGGGTTACCACTGCAGTAAGAGGTTAAACACTGCAGTAAGAGGGTTACCACTGCAGTAATAGGTTTACCACTGCAGTAATAGGGTTACCACTGCAGTAAGAGGTTTACCACTGCAGTAAGAGGTTAAACACTGCAGTAATAGGGTTACCACTGCAGTAATAGGGTTACCACTGCAGTAAGAGGGTTACCACTGCAGTAAGAGGTTTACCACTGCAGTAAGAGGTTAAACACTGCAGTAAGAGGGTTTACCACTGCAGTAAGAGGGTTACCACTGCAGTAAGAGGTTAAACATTGCAGTAAGAGGTTTACCACTGCAGTAAGAGGTTAAACACTGCAGTAAGAGGTTTACCACTGCAGTAAGAGGTTTACCACTGCAGTAAGAGGTAAGAGGTTTACCACTGCAGTAAGAGGTTTACCACTGCAGTAAGAGGTTTACCACTGCAGTAAGATGTTTAACACTGCAGTTTACCATTGCAGAGGTTTACCACTGCAGTAAGATGGTTACCACTGCAGTAAGAGGTTTAACACTGCAGTAAGAGGTTTACCATTGCAATAAGAGGTTTACCACTGCAGTAAGATGTTTACCACTGCAGTGAGAGGTTTTCCACTGCAGTAAGAGGTTTACCACTGCAGTAAGAGGTTTACCACTGCAGTAAGAGGCTTACAACTGCATTAAGAGGTTAAACACTTCAGTAAGAGGTTAAACACTGCAGTAAGAGGTTTACCACTGCAGTAAGAGGTTTACCACTGCAGTAAGAGGTTCACCACTGCAGTAAGAGGTTTACCACTGCAGTAAGAGGTTTACCACTGCAGTAAGAGGTTTACCACTGCAGTAAGAGGTTTACCACTGCAGTAAGAGGTTTACCACTGCAGTAAGATGTTTACAACTGCATTAAGAGGTTAAACACTTCAGTAAGAGGTTAATCACTGCAGTAAGAGGTTTACCACTGCAGTAAGAGGTTTAACACTGCAGAAAAATGTTAAACACTTCAGTAAGAGGTTAACACTGAAATAATAGTTTTACCACTGCAGCAAGAGGTTAAACACTGCAGTAAGAGGTTAAACACTGTAGTAAGAGGTTTAACACTACAGTAAGAGGTTTAACACTGCAGTAAGAGGTTTAACACTGCAGAAAGATGTTAAACACTGCAGTAAGAGATTTGTGTGTGTGTGTGTGTGTGTGTGTGTGTGTGTGTGTGTGTGTGTGTGTGTGTGTGTGTGTGTGTGTGTGTGTGTGTGTGTGTGTGTGTGTGTGTTATAGAGAGATGGGGACGGTGTGTGGGTGTGTTAACTCTTTAGCAGTCTATCTGTGCAGGAGCGTGTGACACACACCCATCTCGCTCTAAAACACCATTCAATGTCCTTCACTGCTGCCCGCTGCTACTCTGCTCTTTACGTTTTCCAATAGATGCCTAGCTAATCAGATTCCTCAAAATACTTCCTAATTTCAGCTTGTAAATATATCAATAACTTAAAAATAGGGGGAGATGTCAATTATATTTGGGAAGCAACATTAGTCATTATCAGAAGGTGTTCTCCAGTTCATTTCCCAACCAGGACCAACAAGAACCCACCAGCACCAACCAGGACCATGCAGGACCAACCAGGACCAACCAGGACCATGCAGGACCAACCAGGACCAAACAGGACCAACCAGGACCATGCAGAACCAACCAGGACCATGCAGAACCAACCAGGACCATGCAGGACCAACCAGGACCAACCAGGATCAAGCAGGACCGACCAGGACCAAGCAAGACCATGCAGGACCAACCAGGACCATGCAGGACCAAGCAAGACCATGCAGGACCAACCAGGACCATGCAGGACCATGCAGGACCATGCAGGACCAAGCAGGACCATCCAAGACCAAGCAGAACTAACCAGGACCAACCAGGACCAAGCAGGACCAAACAGGACCAACCAGGACCAAGCAGGACCAAGCAATAGCCATGATGCAGTTTGATAGGACGAGTCTTCGTTTATAAACAGGCCTTACGGGTTTTACTATTTACTATGATTAGTCCCCAAAACCAATTCACACCCAGCCTGACTTGCAGTGACAGAGACAGGGAAATGAAATAGGCCTAGGTGAGGTTTGGATGTTCTGATTTGTTTGCGTGTGTGCTTGAGTGTGTACGTGTGCTTGAGTGTGCGTGTGTTTGTGTGTGTGTGTGTGTGTGTGTGTGTGTGTGTGCGTGCGTGCGTGCGTGCGTGCGTGCGTGCGTGCGTGTGTGTGTGTGTGTGTGTGTGTGTGTTTGAGGGCACAGTATGTGGTGCAGTTGATATTTGAATACAGACTCGTTTTCTACCATGTAAGTAAAGCTGAAGGTGAACATAACCTCCAGATCACATCCGCTGAACTCATACATTTTTTACTTTACATACTTTTACATACTAAAGTGTGCAAGAAATGCATTTGAGGACTGTCTTATCTAGGGTTCATATTAGCATCAGCAAGACACTCACCAAATACTTTAGCATAACCCGTACCAAAGACTTTGAATTGTCACTTTATTCTGACGAATTCCAAAGACAGATTTGTTCTAAAACTCAAGAATATCAGATCAAGGGGAGTCTATTTCACGGTAAATGTAAACACCAACATTTAGTGGAGGCTAATCTAATATATGTAGAAATATAGTTTATATACAGAGTGTGTATGGGAGAGTGGGGTATGTTGAGCCAAAAGGGGATGAGTCACCATTGTTTCTATAAACAAAATGTAATACATTTACCAAATATTTAGGACGAGTGGAGTCTGTGAAGGAAGAAAGCATATGACAAAAGTTGTAAGGAAGTTATATGCCAAAAAAACAGAATTTCACCAAGTCAAATGAATGTATTGTGTTAGAGGTTTCACGATGCTTGTATCTAAACCAAAGTAGACTATTTGAAGATCGTTCTATACGTCAGTGGGAGGGGCCTCTATTATAATCTTCAATATGAGGTTCTAAGACGAGCATCCTTGTAGCTGGGTGAACTAATATAGTTCAAATGTTTGCTTTGGGTTAAGTTGAGCCGACGGTAAACAGAGCAAATGTAAATGTTTTCTTCCCCGGCATACTGGAAGGATTTGTCTCTGGGGTATCAGGTAACAACAGTGTCTGGCCAGTGTTAAAAGACTTTGTTAGGGTTTAAGCAGTGTTAAAAGCTGCTTATGTTTTGCCAAGAGTCAACTTTGTTTTTACAAGCTATTTTTTCAAAACTGTAATGTTTACATGAAT
This sequence comes from Oncorhynchus nerka, assembly GCF_034236695.1. Lineage (NCBI taxonomy): Eukaryota > Metazoa > Chordata > Actinopteri > Salmoniformes > Salmonidae > Oncorhynchus > Oncorhynchus nerka. The sequence continues at coordinate 42,801,743 of NC_088411.1, forward strand.
TTGGATTATTTCCAGGGATACACAACATCCTGAAATATAAGTATATATTATTGTTAGAAAGGATACTATATTTCCCTTGGGGGTCCCTCGACGTGGGGACCCTGATGAAAATACGATATAGAGGTCGACGTGGGGACCCTGATGAAAATACGATATAGAGGTCGACGTTGGGACCCTGATGAAACTTTCGGTATAGAGGTCGACGTTGGGACCCTGATGATACTACGATATAGTGGTCGACGTTGGCACCCTGATGAAACTACGATATAGAGGTCGACGTGGGGACCCTGATGTAACTACGGTATAGAGGTCGACGTGGGGACCCTGATGAAACTACGGTATAGAGGTCGACGTGGGGACCCTGATGAAACTACGATATAGAGGTCGACGTGGGGACCCTGATGTAACTACGGTATAGAGGTCGACGTTGGGACGCTGATGAAACTACGATATAGAGGTCGACGTGGGGACCCTGATGAAACTACAATATAGAGGTCGACGTGGGGACCCTGATGTAACTACGGTATAGAGGTCGACGTGGGGACCCTCATGAAACTACGATATAGAGGTCGACGTGGAGACCCTGATGTAACTACGATATAGAGGTCGACGTTGGGACCCTGATGTAACTACGATATAGAGGTCGACGTGGGGCATTCTGATGAAACTACGGTATAGAGGTCGACGTGGAGACCCTGATGTAACTACGATATAGAGGTCGACGTTGGGACCCTGATGAAACTACGATATAGAGGTTGACGTGGGGCATTCTGATGAAACTACGATATAGAGGTCGACGTGGGGCATTCTGATGAAACTACAATATAGAGGTCGACGTGGGGCATTCTGATGAAACTACGATATAGAGGTCGACGTGGGGACCCTGATGAAACTACAATATAGAGGTCGACGTGGGGACCCTGATGTAACTACAATATAGAGGTCGACGTGGGGGCATTATGATGAAACTACAATATAGAGGTCAACGTGGGGACCCTGATGTAACTACGATATAGAGGTCAACGTGGGGCATTCTGATGAAACTACAATATAGAGGTCAACGTGGGGCATTCTGATGAAACTACGATATAGAGGTCAACGTGGGGACCCTGATGAAACTACGACATAGAGGTCGACGTTGGGACCCTGATGTAACTACGATATAGAGGTCGACGTTGGGACCCTGATGTAACTACGATATAGAGATCGACGTTGGGACCCTGATGAAACTACGGTATAGAGGCCGACGTGGGGACCCTGATGAAACTACAATATAGAGGTCGACGTTGGGACCCTGATGAAACTACAATATAGAGGTCGACGTGGGGACCCTGATGAAACTACGATATAGAGGTCGACGTTGCGACCCTGATGAAACTACGATATAGAGGTCGACGTGGGGACCCTGATGAAACTACGATATAGAGGTCGACGTGGGGACCCTGATGAAACTACGGTATAGAGGTCGACGTGGGGACCCTGATGTAACTACGATATAGAGGTCGACGTGGGGACCCTGATGTAACTACGATATAGAGGTCGACATGGGGACCCTGATGAAACTACAATATAGAGGTCGACGTGGGGACCCTGATGTAACTACGGTATAGAGGTCGACGTTGGGACCCTGATGAAACTACGATATAGAGGTCGACGTGGGGACCCTGATGTAACTACTGTATAGAGGTCGACGTGGGGACCCTGATGAAACTACTGTATAGAGGTCGACGTGGGGACCCTGATGAAACTACGGTATAGAGGTCGACGTGGGGACCCTGATGAAACTACTGTATAGAGGTCGACGTGGGGACCCTGATGTAACTACGGTATAGAGGTCGACGTGGGGACCCTGATGAAACTACGGTATAGAGGTCGACGTGGGGACCCTGATGTAACTACGGTATAGACATCAACGTGGGGCATTCTGATGAAACTACGATATAGAGGTCGACATGGGGGCATTCTGATGTAACTACGGTATAGAGGTCGACGTGGGGACCCTGATGAAACTACGATATAGACATCAACGTGGGGATTCTGATGTAACTACGATATAGAGGTCGACGTGGGGACCCTGATGTAACTACGATATAGAGGTCACGTGGGGACCCGTTGGGACCCTGGGGACCCTGATGAAACTACGATATAGAGGTCGACGTGGGGACCCTGATGAAACTACGATATAGAGGTCGACGTGGGGACCCTGATGAGACTACGATATAGAGGTCGACGTGGGGACCCTAATGTAACTACGATATAGAGGTCGACGTGGGGACCTGTAATGATATAACTCGACGTGGGGACGATATAGAGGTCGACGTTGGGACCCTGATGAAACTACGGTATAGAGGTCGACGTTGGGACCCTGATGTAACTACGATATAGAGGTCGACGTGGGGCATTCTGATGAAAATACGATATAGAGGTCAACGTTGGGACCCTGATGAAACTACAATATAGAGGTCGACGTGGGGACCCTGATGAAACTTTCGGTATAGAGGTCGACGTGGGGACCCTGATGAAACTACGGTATAGAGGTCGACGTGGGGACCCTGATGAAACTACGATATAGAGGTCGATGTTGGGGCCCTGATGAAACTACGATATAGAGGTCGACGTTGGGACCCTGATGAAACTACGATATAGAGGTCGACGTGGGGACCCTGATGAAACTACGATATAGAGGTCGACGTGGGGACCCTGATGAAACTACGATATAGAGGTCGACGTTGGGACCCTGATGAAACTACGATATAGAGGTCGACGTGGGGACCCTGATGAAACTACGGTATAGAGGTCGACGTTGGGACCCTGATGAAACTACGGTATAGAGGTCGACGTTGGGACCCTGATGAAACTACGATATAGAGGTCGACGTGGGGACCCTGATGAAAATACGATATAGAGGTCGACGTGGGGACCCTGATGAAACTACGGTATAGAGGTCGACGTGGGGACCCTGATGAAACTACGGTATAGAGGTCGACGTTGGGACCCTGATGAAACTACGATATAGAGGTCGACGTGGGGACCCTGATGAAACTACGGTATAGAGGTCGACGTTGGGACCCTGATGAAACTACGGTATAGAGGTCGACGTTGGGACCCTGATGAAACTACGATATAGAGGTCGACGTGGGGACCCTGATGAAAATACGATATAGAGGTCGACGTGGGGGCATTATGGGCTGAACGCGAACATGGTTAATATACAGTACCCGTCAAAGGTTTGGACACATCTACTCATTCAAGGGTTTTCTTTATTTTTACTATTTTTCTACATTGTAACATAATAGTGAAGACATCAAAACTATGAAATAACACATATGGAATCACGTAGTAACCAAAAAAGTGTTAAACAAAGTGCCCACCCTTTCAAAGTAGCCGCCTTGATGCCAGCTTTGCACACTCTTGGCATTCTCTCAACCAGTCACCTGGAATTCATTTAAATGAAAAGGTGTGCCTTGTTAAAAAGTCATTTTGGGTCATTTCTTTCCTTCTTATTGCTTTTGAGCCAATCAGTTGTGTTGTGACAAGGTAGTGGTGGTATACAGAAGATAGCCCTATTTGGTAAAAGGCCAAGTCGTTATTATGGCAACAGCTCAAATAAGCAAAGAGAAACGACAGTCCATCATTCTTCAATGACATGATTCCCATTTGTCTCCTCTCTGTGCTCCTCTCTGTGCTCTTTCTGTGCTGTTTAAAACCATGTAGTAGCCAACACCTGTTGGACGGGCCTGTTTGTACGGGCAATAAGGCTTTCATCAGCACAGCCCCCTTTCGATCAAAGACCAGTGTCCTCTCTCTCTCTCTCTCTCTCTCTCTCTCTCTCTCTCCCTGTCTGTCTCTCTCTCTCTCTGTCTCTATTTCTCTTTTTCACTCTCTCTTTCTCTGTCTTTCTCTCTCTCTCTGTCTAAGTGCTCCGGCAGGTGAATGACAGGTGGGCCACAGGGACAGGCAGGGCCAGGCTCCAGTTGTAAAGACCTGATTTTAGTGACCTGCAGTTAAAACCACTCAGCACGACGGACATAGTATATAAGAACACAGCACACAGTAGAATGTCAAAAAGTAAACATTGCTGGATACGCTTTGCAGTTTTACAAATTAATAAGAAATTAAAAGCTGAAATGTCTTGAGTCAATAAGTAATTGTTATGGCAAGCATAAATAAGTTAATGTTGCATGGACTCACTCTATGTGCAATAATAGTGTTTAACATGATTTTCTCATGACTACCTCATCTCTGATCCCCACACATACACTTATCTGTAAGGTCCCTTAGTGGAGCAGTGAAGGGCCCCTATTGGTGGAGGGGTAAAAATAACCAGACATTGAATAAATCTCTTTGATCATGGGGAAGTTAATATTTAGACGTTGGATGGTGTATTAATACACCCAGTCATTACAAAGATACAGGAGACCTTCCTAACTCAGTTGCCGGAGAGGAAGGAAACTGCTCAGGGATTTAACCATGAGGCCAATGGTGACATTTAAACAGTTACAGAGTTTAATGGCTGTGATAGGAGGAAACTGAGGATGAATCAACAACATTGTAGTTACTCCTCAATACTAACCTAAATGACAGAGTTTAATGGCTGTGATAGGAGGAAACTGAGGATGAATCAACAACATTGTAGTTACTCCACAACACGAACATAAATGACAGAGTGAAAAGAAGGAAGCCTGTACAGAATAAAAAATATTTCAAAACATGAATCCTGTTCATAATAAGGCACTAAAGTAAAACAGCAAAAAAATGTGGCATGGAAATAAACAATATGTCCTGAATACAAAGTGTTATGTTTGGGTCAAATCCAACACATCCCGGAATACCACTCTTCATATTTTTAAGCATGGTGGTGGCTGCATCATGTTATGGGTATGATTGTCATCGGTAAGAACAAGGGAGTTTTTATGCAGAAAAATAAACATCATTGAACTAAGCACAAGCAAAATCCCAGAGGAAAACCTGGTACAGTCTGCTTTCCAAAAGACTACTGGGAGACAATTTCACCTTTCATCAGGACAAAAAACTAAAACACAAGGCCAAATATAGACTGGAGTTGCTTACAAAGATGATATTGAATGTTCCTGAGTTGCCTAGAGTACAGTTTTGACTTAAAATTGCTTGAGAATCTATGGCAAGACTTGAAAATGGTTGTCTAGCAATGATTTACAAACAAATTGACAGAGCTTGAAGAAATATTGTACAATCCAGGTGTGCAAAGCTCTCAAGTTTACCCAGAAAGACTCATAGCTGTAATCACGACCAAATGTGATTCAAACATGTATTCACTATGTAAATAAGATATTTCTGTATTTATTTTTTAAATACATTTGCAAACAATTCCCCCCCCCCCCCCAAAAAAAAAAGTTTTCACTTTGTCATTACGGAGTATTGTGTGTAGATGGGTGAAATTATTTTTTTTTTTAAATATAATGTTATGTTCAGGCTGTAACACAACAAATTGTGGAAAAATTCAAGGGGTTTGAAAACTTTCTGAAGACACGGTATAATTTGACCTTTGTTGGCAGAGGTGAAACGTTTTCTGTAAGTCTTCACAAGGTTGACTAAATAAGTTTTTGTCCCAAAGTATCTCTATACTAATTTGACCATCAGGCTCTCATATTCTCATTTCACAATCATACGTTGGTCCATAAAGTTCTATTTTCAAAGGTTAAATTTAGGCATTCATTACGAATTAACATTTGGGATAGGGTTTAAACTAAAACAACGTGATAGTTAACTTTAGGGTAAAAATCTGTTTGGGTAAAAAATAAGTGCTCCCTAACTCCACAACTAAACTACATTCTACTGGGACATCAGGCTACGGAAAAAATAAGTGCTCCCTAACTCCACAACTAAACTACATTCTACTGGGACATCAGGCTACGGAAAAAATAACTGCTCCCTAACTCCACAACTAAACCACATTCTACTGGGACATCAGGCTACGGAAAAAATAAGTGCTCCCTAACTCCACAACTAAACTACATTCTACTGGGACATCAGGCTACGGAAAAAATAACTGCTCCCTAACTCCACAACTAAACTACATTCTACTGGGACATCAGGCTACGGAAAAAATAATGGGGAAAAATGCTGCTCCCTAACTCCACAACTAAACTACATTCTACTGGGACATCAGGCTACGGAAAAAATAGGTGCTCCCTAACTCCACAACTAAACTACATTCTACTGGGACATCAGGCTACGGAAAAAATAGGTGCTCCCTAACTCCACAACTAAACTACATTCTACTGGGACATCAGGCTACGGAAAAATAACTGCTCCCTAACTCCACAACTAAACTACATTCTACTGGGACATCAGGCTACGGAAAAAATAATGGGGACGGAAGTTTATACGTGCACACACGCACTTAATTACACGCTCGCTTACACACACGGAGGGAAAAACACACGCATCTCTATAGTAATGCAATGTAATCGCATTATAGGATGTGTTTTTCTATGAAAATTATGTTTAATGCATGATGCAGCAACTATGATGCAATTATGATGTAATTATGGTGTAATTATGATGCAACTATGAGGTAACTATGAGGTAATTATGATGCAACTATGAGGTAACTATGATGCAACTATGAGGTAACTATGAGGTAATTATGATGCAACTATGAGGTAACTATGAGGTAATTATGATGCAACTATGATGGTGGTACGATATGGATTACAATTATCATGCTGAATATTGAAGGCTGCACGCACTTCACGTTACACACATAGACAGTCAACCAGGCAAACTTCACGTTACACACATAGACAGTCAACCAGGCAAACTTCACGTTACACACATAGACAGTCAACCATGCAAACTTCACGTTACACACATAGACAGTCAACCAGGCAAACTTCACGTTACACACATAGACAGTCAACCAGGCAAACTTCACGTTACACACATAGACAGTCAACCAGGCAAACTTCACGTTACACACATAGACAGTCAACCAGGCAAACTTCACGTTACACACATAGACAGTCAACCAGGCAAACTTCACGTTACACACATAGACAGTCAACCAGGCAAACTTCACGTTACACACATAGACACTCAACCATGCAAACTTCACGTTACACACATAGACACTCAACCATGCAAACTTCACGTTACACACATAGACAGTCAACCAGGCAAACTTCACGTTACACACATAGACAGTCAACCAGGCAAACTTCACGTTACACACATAGACAGTCAACCAGGCAAACTTCACGTTACACACATAGACAGTCAACCAGGCAAACTTCACGTTACACACATAGACACTCAACCAGGCAAAACGTTACACACATAGACAGTCAACCAGGCAAACTTCACGTTACACACATAGACAGTCAACCAGGCAAACTTCACGTTACACACATAGACAGTCAACCAGGCAAACTTCACGTTACACACATAGACAGTCAACCAGGCAAACTTCACGTTACACACATAGACAGTCAACCAGGCAAACTTCACGTTACACACATAGACAGTCAACCACACTTCACATAGACAGTCAACCAGGCAAACTTCACGTTACACACATAGACAGTCAACCAGGCAAACTTCACGTTACACACATAGACAGTCAACCAGGCAAACTTCACGTTACACACATAGACAGTCAACCAGGCAAACTTCACGTTACACATAGACAGTCAACCAGGCAAACTTCACGTTACACACATAGACAGTCAACCAGGCAAACTTCACGTTACACACATAGACAGTCAACCAGGCAAACTTCACGTTACACACATAGACAGTCAACCAGGCAAACTTCACGTTACACACATAGACAGTCAACCAGGCAAACTTCACGTTACACACATAGACAGTCAACCAGGCAAACTTCACGTTACACACATAGACAGTCAACCAGGCAAACTTCACGTTACACACATAGACAGTCAACCAGGCAAACTTCACGTTACACACATAGACACTCAACCATGCAAACTGTCAGAGTTTATTATTTATTTAGACATCACACATTATAGTCTTACTTTTATACAGACATCGTACACTCTCTCATTATATCATATCCAATATCATACACATGGGGCGGCAGGGTAGCCTAGTGGTTAGAGCAGTGGACTAGTAACCGGAAGGTTGCAAGTTCAAACCCCCGAGCTGACAAGGTACAAAGCTGTCATTGAAAATAAGAATTTGTTCTTAACTGACTTGCCTAGTTAAATAAAGATAAAAATAAGTCAAATAAACATGAGATTGACTACACACATTAATATCCTGATTACATTCTCTAACAAGCGGACAAGGGAATGAAAACACAAAAACTAAGTTTCTGTCTTCTTCAAATAAACATTGCAGAGCTGGTTACAATTCCAATTTCATCCCCCTGAAAAGACAAAACAAATATTACGGCTGAACTCAAATGTACTGGTTGATAAAAAACCTCTATTTATGGGAAATGTGTTTCAAAAGGGGTATTTTATTTTTTTAACTATATTATAAATTGGAATGGTAGAGTTATGTCTTTCATGGAGTTATCAGAGTTGTGTGAGAAGGTCTGTTCAATCCAAGATTACATCCAATTTATTACAGCATTACCCCCAGAAGTAGAGGAGGCAGGTGGCAGCGGGAGGAGGAGGGAACTGGAACTGTCTGCCCAATATAAAGGATCAAAACTGGCAGAGGAACAAAAATAGCATAAATAGGAAAATATACCTTGATGTACCGATTCCATGGCACAGGGAATAATAATTATTACACAGAATTGTTGCCACCAACAAAATGTTGAATATTTGGAGCATATAATCACCGCAGCTCTGCAGATTTTGTTGCGAGGATACAGAATTAGTACACCATTTGTTTTGGTATTGCCCACAAGGTAGCCTGTTTCTGGTCTCAGGTTCAGGAATGGATGAAAAAAGCATAATATTAATCTAAATTTGACCCTAGAAATAGTACTGTTAGGAGATCTGGAGAGACTGGGTCAGTCAATTACTAATATACTAATACTCTTAGTAAAAGTATTGATCTTCAACTCTCAATCTGTGGTTTCTATTAGATTAGATACATAAAACATTTATGTTAAACATCATATTTGAAAGATATATGGCACATAGAAACCGGAAGAGGATAGCCAGTAGAGATAGGTGGGATGGATTAAGGGAAACTGAGGGTTGGTTGAGAGTCAGCTCTCGGTGAAACTTTGGGAGGGGATCATGGATGGTTGGTGGCCGGGCGGTTGGGAGCTTGGGCCAGTTGGCGAGATGTCGCTGGTCTGGGTTCCAGATTTGATTTGGTGGGAGATCTGTTGTTTTGCCTTTGTGTTGGGCGCTTGACCCCAGTTCGCTTCTGTTTGTTTGTTTTAATTTATTTATAGGGTACAAATCACATTAATCAACATTCATATTACAATAATGCAACATCCATGTAAATGTGCCGGGGTTTAGCCAAAATATCATTTGAACCTGTAGTCCCAAGGCATCTATGGACAATTACACAGCCTCAATACACATACTCACTAAAACAATACAAAATACCAATACATTATATCCAATAACATATAATATATCATTCTAACGACAACACTGTCATCAACTGTCGTCTTACATATGAGGAACCACAGATTACTCAGGTGTACAGTTTGACAGATTTTAGCCATGTCTTCAGTTCAACTTTAAAAGTACAATAATCAGTGCAGCTTCTCAAGTCCATGGGCACTGCATTCCAGTATACTGTAGCTCTCACAGAGAAGGCCGATTGGCCGATTTTACTGTGTGGAAAAGGAACAACGCAATTCCCTCTAGTTACTGCCATTGTTATCCTAGAGGGGCTTTCCTTGAGCATGATATGCCGGCATAGAGGTGGAGGGGCAAGACCATGCAGGATCTTAAAGACAAGGCTTGCATCTACATACTGCCGAAAAAAATTGTGTTTGTAAATGATGTGACAATAGTGGTAACTGTTTGGTTTGTTGTCAAAAATCTTAAGTGTTTGTTTGTAGAGTGATTCAATTGGTTTCAGAATAGTAACTCCTGCTTGTGACCAGCATGTGAGGTAATAACTCAGATGTGAGAAGATCATGGCATGTATATATAGTTCGGCGGCCTCCAGAGGAAGGTCTAGGTCTTAAAAACCTAAAGTTGGAAAAACCAAACTTGACCGTCTTAACTACCTTCTTCACATGTTTCCAGTTGGGGTCCAAAATGACTCCAACAAACCTGAAGTTAGACACAACTTTCAGATTCTCTCCATGAACAAGAACAGCTGGTCGGGAGAAAAATCTAAGGATTTCTTAGAGATACAATATATAATAGTTTCACGGTACAATGTTTTCTAATACCTGGGTCAAGGGAACTGAGTTTCTGTCTCCGAAGGCGGGTTTTATTTGGGACATGTCTCAAGGGTTGGCATTAAAATGTAATTATCAGCAGATTGCTCATTCTCTTGAAAAGCCAAGTTAGAGATGGAAGTTACGCTCACATACACAGAAAGTCCTTCTCTGAACCAGATAATCTAGGTTACTCAAATATAGATTATTCCAATCCTTCATCAATGATTTCAGTCTGGATGGCTGATTAAACAATCCCTCATCAATGATTTCAGTCTGGATGGCTGATTAAATAATCCCTCATCAATGATTTCAGTCTGGATGGCTAATTAAACAATCCCTCATCATTGATTTCAGTCTGGATGGCTAATTAAACAATCCTTCAAGGATTTCAGTCTGGATGGGTAATTAAACACTCCCTCATCAATGATTTCAGTCTGGATGGCTAATTAAACAATCGTTCAATGATTTCAGTCTGGATGGGTAATTAAACAATCCTTCATCATTGATTTCAGTCTGGATGGCTAATTAAACAATCCTTCAAGGATTTCAGTCTGCATGGGTAATTAAACACTCCCTCATCAATGATTTCAGTCTGGATGGCTGATTAAACAATCCTTCAATGATTTCAGTCTGGATGGGTAATTAAACACTCCCTCATCAATGATTTCAGTCTGGATGGCTGATTAAACAATCCTTCAATGATTTCAGTCTGGATGGGTAATTAAACAATCCTTCAATGATTTCAGTCTGGATGGGTAATTAGGGGGCTTTTCTCCACTTCTCCCAGAATGACATCCTCCATATCAGCCTTTTTTATGCAGGCTTAGCTAACTCCAGGTGATCTAACTCCAGGTGATCTAACCCCAGGTGATCTAACTCCAGGTGATCTAACCCCAGGTGATCTAACTCCAGGTGATCTAACTCCAGGTGATCTAACTCCAGGTGATCTAACTCCAGGTGATCTAACTCCAGGTGATCTAACCCCAGGTGATCTAACTCCAGGTGATCTAACCCCAGGTGATCTAACTCCAGGTGATCTAACCCCAGGTGATCTAACCCCAGGTGATCTAACTCCAGGTGATCTAACTCCAGGTGATCTAACTCCAGGTGAACTAACTCCAGGTGAACTAACTCCAGACTCTGATGGGGAGCTTGGTAACCTGGGCCAATTAGGGTGTATGTTGATTCCGGATTGCTTGAATGAAGGCCAGCATTGATGTTTGGCTGCATTCTTCTGTATTCACCTGAGAGTTGCACCGCCTTCCTGATCTCTTGTTAACCTCAAGGTTTTTTAGTGGGTTATGATTGTCACTGGTCTCAGTAGTCACTTTCCCAGCTTCATTTTCTTTGTATTTTTACTCTTATTCTTCTTATTTTTCTTGTAATAAGAGGTCACTGTCGCAGACTCTGGCTCACCAGGTACCAACTCCAATGTGTCATTCACTCCGTCTTTTGTCCTTGGGAGCCGAGGAATGATCCTCTTCAACCTCCGTCTCACGTTCAGTCATTTCAGCTGAGATATGTGATAGGTCTTGATTGTTGTCCTGCACATAGTGTGAAAAGTTTCCTCAATGCACCTTATGCTCTCCAGTGTAGTAGGACTGCACTCTAGCATCTCCTGACCCCATCTAGTGTGGGATTGTGTCATTAAGTTGTCCAGTGTAGTAGGACTGTACTCTAGCATCTCCTGTCCCCATCCAGTGTGGGATTGTGTCATTAAGTTGTCCAGTGTAGTAGGACTGTACTCTAGCATCTCCTGACCGCATCTAGTGTGGTATTGTGTCATTAAGTTGTCCAGGAGTAGGACTGTACTCTAGCATCTCCTGACCCCATCTAGTGTGGGATTGTGTCATTAAGTTGTCCAGTGTAGTAGGACTGCACTCTAGCATCTCCTGACCCCATCCAGTGTGGGATTGTGTCATTAAGTTGTCCAGTGTAGTAGGACTGTACTCTAGCATCTCCTGACCCCATCTAGTGTGGGATTGTGTCATTAAGTTGTCCAGTGTAGTAGGACTGTACTCTAGCATCTCCTGTCCCCATCCAGTGTGGGATTGTGTCATTAAGTTGTCCAGTGTAGTAGGACTGTACTCTAGCATCTCCTGACCGCATCTAGTGTGGTATTGTGTCATTAAGTTGTCCAGGAGTAGGACTGTACTCTAGCATCTCCTGACCCCATCTAGTGTGGGATTGTGTCATTAAGTTGTCCAGTGTAGTAGGACTGCACTCTAGCATCTCCTGACCCCATCCAGTGTGGGATTGTGTCATTAAGTTGTCCAGTGTAGTAGGACTGTACTCTAGCATCTCCTGACCCCATCTAGTGTGGGATTGTGTCATTAAGTTGTCCAGTGTAGTAGGACTGTACTCTAGCATCTCCTGTCCCCATCCAGTGTGGGATTGTGTCATTAAGTTGTCCAGTGTAGTAGGACTGTACTCTAGCATCTCCTGACCGCATCTAGTGTGGTATTGTGTCATTAAGTTGTCCAGGAGTAGGACTGTACTCTAGCATCTCCTGACCGCATCTAGTGTGGTATTGTGTCATTAAGTTGTCCAGGAGTAGGACTGTACTCTAGCATCTCCTGACCCCATCTAGTGTGGGATTGTGTCATTAAGTTGTCCAGTGTAGTAGGACTGTACTCTAGCATCTCCTGACCCCATCTAGTGTGGGATTGTGTCATTAAGTTGTCCAGTGTAGTAGGACTGCACTCTAGCATCTCCTGACCCCATCCAGTGTGGGATTGTGTCATTAAGTTGTCCAGTGTAGTAGGACTGTACTCTAGCATCTCCTGACCCCATCTAGTGTGGGATTGTGTCATTAAGTTGTCCAGTGTAGTAGGACTGTACTCTAGCATCTCCTGTCCCCATCCAGTGTGGGATTGTGTCATTAAGTTGTCCAGTGTAGTAGGACTGTACTCTAGCATCTCCTGACCGCATCTAGTGTGGTATTGTGTCATTAAGTTGTCCAGGAGTAGGACTGTACTCTAGCATCTCCTGACCCCATCTAGTGTGGGATTGTGTCATTAAGTTGTCCAGTGTAGTAGGACTGCACTCTAGCATCTCCTGACCCCATCCAGTGTGGGATTGTGTCATTAAGTTGTCCAGTGTAGTAGGACTGTACTCTAGCATCTCCTGACCCCATCTAGTGTGGGATTGTGTCATTAAGTTGTCCAGTAGTAGGACTGTACTCTAGCATCTCCTGACCCCATCTAGTGTGGGATTGTGTCATTAAGTTGTCCAGTAGTAGGACTGTACTCTAGCATCTCCTGACCCCATCTAGTGTGGGATTGTGTCATTAAGTTGTCCAGGAGTAGGACTGTACTCTAGCATCTCCTGACCCCATCTAGTGTGGGATTGTGTCATTAAGTTGTCCAGTAGTAGGACTGTACTCTAGCATCTCCTGACCTCATCTAGTGTGGGATTGTGTCATTAAGTTGTCCAGTAGTAGGATTGTACTCTAGCATCTCCTGACCCCATCTAGTGTGGGATTGTGTCATTAAGTTGTCCAGTAGTAGGACTGTACTCTAGCATCTCCTGACCCCATCTAGTGTGGGATTGTGTCATTAAGTTGTCCAGTAGTAGGATTGAACTCTAGCATCTCCTCACCCCATCTAGTGTGGGATTGTGTCATTAAGTTGTCCAGTAGTAGGATTGTACTCTAGCATCTCCTCACCCCATCTAGTGTGGGATTGTGTCAGCCAGTCCTGTCAACTCGCAGGACATTGTCCATCATAAAATACTTTGATCCAGTGAGGGGCCCATCTTTACAGACCGTGTTATGTGAGTGATGGATGCTGCTTCAACATATACAAAAGGAACTCAGTCACAACACTGTCATCTGCTGACTCCGGTAATTCTTTAAATGTAACTTGAATGTAGTTCTGGTCAGCCAAGCGGGACTTCAAACTGAACTGATTATTTTCTTTGAACACAACATGTTTTCCTCTGACTGTTATTCCTCTGATCAGAAGCTTTGCCCTTTCTTCCTTACAGAGAAGAAATATATACACCAGAGAGCACCTACTCTCTGTACTGACCTCAAGTGGTTTGGATGAATTTGTTGTATGAGACTGTGGTGGAGCTCCTACTCCTTAATGGCCTCCTCTTTTGTCAGGATTTCTCTCCCCATGATAAAAATAGATAAAACAGTCTCCTTCGGGTTATTTCGACCCACAACCTTGCTCCAGGGTCTCATTTTTCGTAAACAACTACAGCAGCCAGTTTAATTGTAGTGTTAATGACTAAAGTAATTTGTTTAACATTGAAATATATCAACAATACGATTCAGCATTATACAGTGAGGATACTTCTTACTTAAGATTTGAAGGATGGTTGATCGTCAAATAGATATTTGCTGGATTTAGTGTTCTCCAGCTATTGCTGGAACGCTTCCCAGCTGGGTCACATATCCAAACAAAAGGAAATGTCAAAACACAAAAAAACTAAATATAGATATTTTTTTACAGGCAGTCGGTCGATAAATCCAAAAGACGAATCAAACAAACAAACAAACAAGCGACCAAGCCATCTGGTGAGTACTGCCATCTGGTGAGTACTGCCATCTGGTGAGTACTGCCATCTGGTGAGTACTGCCATCTGGTGAGTACTGCCATCTGGTGAGTACTGCCATCTGGTGAGTACTGCACTCCTGTCCTGCAGTTGTCCTACGGGTCACTCTGGATGGGAGTGTCTGCTAGATGACTGAATGTAACGGAAATGTTGAGTGGCTTCACTGCAGGTAGATTGTATGTCAAATTGTTTTTAAATGTATTAATGGTTGAGGTAAGGCTTAAGGTTTGGGATAGGGTTAAAACTAAAACAACCTGTTAACTCTAGGCATTCATTCCCGAATGGTTAAGTTTTTATAAGTGCCTAGCGTTGGCCTTGAACACATGACTCTCTGAGCTAGAGTTCAGGGCTTTTACAACCCACCACCATCCCCCTTCCACAACACCCTAGAAAACTGCAAGTCAACTTGATGGTAATTGTGCTCACCGTTGCCCCTAGTGGACAGTTGTTTAAGTCATCCCACGACTTCCCGGGTACCTGGGACGGACGTCAGATTTGGCCTTGAATCTGGAGCTACCTGGCTGAATAATACACACTGTCTGAGTAGTATGTACTGGGGAAGAATACCAGAGACCCTTAGACATATTCCAGGGTCAACTTACAAACTACTCCAATGGAATGTCTTATTGTGTTACTTTTTATTATTACTTTTTATTTTAACCTACTTGGCAAATATTTTCTTCTTCTTGAACTGCATTGTTGGTTAAAGGGCTTGTAAGTGAACATTTCACGGTAAGGTCTACACTTGTTGTATTCGGCGCATGTGGCAAATAAAGTTTGATTTGATTTGAGTCCAGAAGTCCAGAAGCCTGGGGATGTTGTACCTGCCTTTAACCCACTTCCTATTTGCACGTTGGAAAAAAAGTGTCATCGCCTATTTGTGATGGTTGGTTTTCTCTCTATTCTCACGCCACCTTCCCTCCCATTGTGTTTGTCCCATAGAGAAAGATATGGTTTCATCTCAGTGTGTTTCAGACACCAGAAGGACCGTGTCACATCATGTTAGAGCTGGATGTGTGTCCGACCGTGAGGCCTGCAGTGGTGTGACACGGGGACCTAGAAAGGCGGCATGACACGTCCAACCATACAGCACGCCACACAACAGTTACACACATTCACACACACTGACACACACACACACACACACACACACACACAGTAACCAAGTTTAAATGCCCCAGGCCACATGACAACCACCATAGAGTGACAGAGCAAAGCTGTCACAACACATACCAGGCTAGAAGAATACCTAGAACACATAGCAGACTAGCAGAACACCTAGAACACATAGCAGACTAGCAGAATAACTAGAACACATAGCAGACTAGCAGAACAACTAGAACACATAGCAGACTAGCAGAACAACTAGAACACATAGCAGACTAGCAGAATAACTAGAACACATAGCAGACTAGCAGAACAACTAGAACACATAGCAGACTAGCAGAATAACTAGAACACATAGCAGACTAGCAGAACACCTAGAACACATAGCAGACTAGCAGAACAACTAGAACACATAGCAGACTAGCAGAATAACTAGAACACATAGCAGACTAGCAGAATAACTAGAACACATAGCAGACTAGCAGAACACCTAGAACACATAGCAGACTAGCAGAATAACTAGAACACATAGCACACACACACACACAGTAACCAAGTTTAAATGCCCCAGGCCACATGACAACCACCATAGAGTGACAGAGCAAAGCTGTCACAACACATACCAGGCTAGAAGAATACCTAGAACACATAGCAGACTAGCAGAACAACTAGAACACATAGCAAACTAGCAGAACAACTAGAACACATAGCAGACTAGCAGAATAACTAGAACACATAGTTGTTGGAAAAATTACATGTGTCATGCAGAAAGTAGATGTCCTAACCGACTTGCCAAATCTATAGTTCGTTAACAAGAAATTGATGGAGTGGTTGAAAAACTAGTTTTAATTATTGACTCCAACCTAAGTGCATGTTAACTTCTGACTTCAACTGTATATTTTTAAAATGTTTGCATGATTTTGGCTTTGAAGAAAACAATAGGATAAATGAAAGATTTTTAAACTCTTCAGAGAAGGACAGAAAAGGTAGAATACAACTGAGCTTCCTCGCCAAAAGGAGGCCCATCGAGGAGGAGAGGACTGTCTAACATTTGCTTGCTAACAAATTAACACACTTCTCTTTCACTAGACCACTTATGGGTTTCCAGGTCATGGAGGAGACGGAGGGGAGGGATGATAAGGGGTAGAGAGAGACGAGGGAGAGAGAGAGAGAGAGAGAGAGAGAGAGAGAGAGAGGAGAGAGCGCGAGAGAGAGAGAGAGAGAGAGAGAGAGACAGAGGAGAGAGCGCGAGAGAGAGCGAGAGAGAGCGAGAGAGAGAGAGAGAGAGAGAGAGAAGGGGGAGATAAAAAATAAAATTGTATCCTTTGATTGGGTGGATAACATCAGTTCATGCTGCAAGAGCTCTAATAGGTTGGAGGACGTCCTCCGGAAGTTGTCATAATTACGGTGTAAGTCTATGGAAGGGGTGAGAACCATGAGCCTCCTACGTTTGGTATTGAAGCCATTGCACCCAGAGGAGGATGGAAACCAGTTGTCCTGGACATACTGAAGATAATCTGGTTGGTTCTACCCTACAGAGTGCTGTTGAGGCTACTGTAGACCTTAATTGCAAAACAGTGTGTTTTATTCAATTATTTGGTGACGTGATATTTAGTGTAGTTTATCTAAAAAGGATAACTTTTTAAATGTTTCACTATTTGTATTTTTCTGAAATTCACTGAGGAGGATGGTCCTCCTCTTCCTCCTCTGAGGAGCCTCCACTGACACACACTGCATCAGAAGTACCTCTCCCAGAACATGGTGTTCATTTCAGCTTAATGACCATCAAATGACAACCAGGGAAAATCAGATAACATTTCTAGATACGCTACAGCTATTAATCTTGAGAGAATATGATTGATATTCATCTCTCTCTCTCTCTCTCTCCCCCCCCTCTCTCTCTCACTCTCTCTCTCTCTGTCTCTCTCTCTCTCTCTCTCTGGACTATCTGAGCTGACACTGCTGATTGAAATCACACTCGAAGGATCACCAATGACTCGTTTTCAGTCTCTTTACATACCACCGCTCTAAAAACAGCTATGATAGCTAGCTAGCCACTCATCTTAAATCTGATGGTAGGCCTCCGTATTACTGGTAGATATAGGCTTCGGTAAAAAGCAGGACAAATAACCTGCACCACAGGATGTTGAATTGGAAATAGGCTTATCTACAGTACCAAGTGGTACCAGTGTCCCAAATGGCACCCTATTCTCTACAGTACGTCCATATCTTGAGTTGGTGAATATCATTTGACATGTTGACCTTTCAACACCAGTGTGTCGGTTCAGGAACTAATTAAGGCTGATGGGGATGAGAACGAATACATGGGATGTGTCCCAAATGGCACCCTATTCCCTATGTAGTGCACTACTTTTTTTCGGCCCATAGGGCTCTAATCAAATGTAGGGCACTATATAGGGAATAGGGTGCCATTTGAGACACATTACAGAATATGAACCCAATGTTAACCCAGGATTGTTGCCAATGTGTTCTTGGGAGATCATCTAATTACGATATTGAATAGTAGATACAGTGGGGAGAACAAGTATTTCATACTCTGCCGATTTTGTAGGTTTTCCTACTTACAAAGCATGTAGAGGTCTGTAATTTTTTTTTCATAGGGACACTTCAACTGTGAGAGACGGAATCTAAAACAAAAATCCAGAAAAACACATTGTATGATTTTTAAGTAATTAATTTGCATTTTATTGCATGATATAAGTATTTGATCACCTACCAACCAGTAAGAATTCCGGCTCTCACAGACCTGACAGTTGTTCTTTAAGAAGCCCTCCTGTTCTCCACTCATTACCTTTTATTTTACATTGTTTATTATTTTTATTTAATATTTAAATGTTTTTATCTACTTACAGTGAAGACATTCAACATTTACATTAGATTGAGTCATCTAACAGACACCCATCCAGAGCGACCCAAAGAAGGAACCAGTGTCAACGCCTTGCTCAATGGCAAATCGGCATGGTCAAAAACGGGGACAGCGAAACAGCGACCTATCAGCCACCGGCCCAAAATCCCAACCACAGTTCTCCGAAAGCTGCCCACTCAAAAATCTGGTCTCTCCACATCTCCCAACAAAGCTATTTCTAGGTTTAATATTTGATGATGTTATGCTTTTTCAGCCATTCCTGAACCTGAGACCAGAAACAGGCTACATGTGGGCAATACCAAAACAAATGGTATATTGATTCTGTATCCCCACAACAAAATCTGCAGAGCTGCAATGATTGTATGCCCCAAATATTCAACATTTTGTTGGTGGCAACAATTCTGCACAGTAATTTTAGCTGAAAAGCACAAAGCCGTGAATCTTGTGTTGTTTTATAGATCAACTCATACACCTTGTATCATGGAATCGGTACATCAAAAAATCTCTTCCCAGCTATTTAGCAATCTGTATGACATAGCTGTCAGTATCCTGATCCTCAAATGAAACTGGTATACTTTGTTATTTATTGTTCTTCTTTTTGTTCTTCCACCTAACTCCTCCATTTTGGGGGGTAATGCTGTAATTAATTGGATGTAATCTTGGATTGAACAAACCTTCGCATACAACTCTGATAACTCCATGAAAGACATATAACTCTACCATTCCAATTTATAATATAGTTTAAAAAAATAAAATACCCCTTTTGAAACACATTTCCTATAAATACATTTGAATCCAGCCTTAATATTTGTTGTAATATTTGTTCTATCTTTTCATTGCGATGAAATTAAAATTAAAATTGTAACCAGCTGTGCTTGTTTGAAAAAAGAGTGACACTTCGAAACATGTTTAATTTTCAATTAATCGAAAATGAGACATGGCAATCTACACAAATGCAAAAAGGCAATTTTTTAAACAACGGATGAGATTCTCATTGTAATCTACTTTGAGGGTTCAGGGTTTAAGTAAAACTTTTGTATAGGTGAATTTTTCTTTTTTTAAGATAAGTTTTTTTTTAAAGATAACGTTAAGTGCTTTTTATATTTAATAATTTAAATGTATTATTAACTTACTGAATATTAAACAGTGTGTGACATAGTCTAACTTGAACACGTAAGATGTCCTTTTCTTTTAAACCCACAGCTTTGTAGTTCAGAGGTCATGTTTACATGATACCTCCATCTGAATGGTTCCCATCTCCCCTCTGGTGTAATGGACTGACTTTTATTATACACTGGAAGTGAAAGATTAGAGGTTGAGTTTATTTAGAATTCCTGACTGCAACTATGCCGAATCTCTTCCTGGACTTGTTTACTCTCTCTTCCACTTCCTGGATTAAGTATGTTGTTCTGTTTACAGCAGTTAAACGAAATAGAATACTCTACACTCCCCAAGCAGCACAGGAGACGCAGAGCACACATAGAGAGTGATAGTGAAAGAGAGAGGGAAAGGAAAAGAGAGAGAATGCGGGGAGTGAGGAGGGGAAGGAAACAGAGGAAGATAAAGAGATAGAGAGGTGGAAGGAAAAACAGTGTGTGTGTGAGAGAGAGAGAGAGAGAGAGAGAGAGAGAGAGAGAGAGAGAGAGAGAAAGAGAGAGAGAGAGAGAGAGAGAGAGGGAGGAAAAGTGGGGGAAAATAAAGTAACCTAAAATATTAACACCACATGTGAAGTGTTGGTCCCATGTTTCATGAGCTAAATTAAAAGATCCCAGACATTTTCCATATGCACAAAAAGCTTATATCTCTCAAATTTTGTGCACAATTTTGTTTATACCTCTGTTAGTGAGCATGTGTATTTTGACAAGATAATCTATCCACCCGACAGATGTGGCATATCAATATGTTGATTAAACAGCATAACCATTACACATGTGCACCTTGTGCTATGGGGCAATAAAAGGCCGCTATAAAATGTGAAGTTTTGTCACACAACACAGTGCCACAGATGTCTCAAGTTTTGAGGGAGCTTGCTATTTTCATACTGACTGCAGAGATGTTACCAGAGAATTGAATGATAATTTCTCTACCATAAGCCACCTCGGACCTGTTTTAGAGAATTTCGCAGTACGTCCAACAGGGCCTCACAACATCAGACCCTGTGTATGGCGTCATGTGGGCGAGCGGTTTACTATTGTCAACGTGGTGAACAGAGTACCCCGAGGTGGCGATGGGGTTATTGTATGGGCAGGCATAAGCTACAGACAATGAAGGAGATGTGTCACGCATGAGGCAAATTTCTGATCCACACCCCTACCTTTTTTATGTATCTGTAACCAACAGATACATATCTGTATATTTGTGAAAATTCATAGATTGCGGCCTAATTTATTTAATTCAATTGACTGATTTCCTTATTTGAACTGTAACAGTAAAATTTTTTGAAATTGTTGCAAGTTGGCATTTATATTTTTAGATACAGAGAAAGTCTGAGAGAAATTGTATAAACTTGTTTGAAAATGTTTGGCCAGATCACTGCTGTGGTTGAGACCAGAGTGGTGGATCACTGAGCAAAAAAACCAACATATTGGACACGAGAAAGGCAACCACCTGTCTAAATAAGGTCCCACAGTTGACAGTGCATGTCAAAGCAAAAACCAGGCCATGAGGTCGAAGGAATTGTCCATAGAGCTCCGAGACAGGACAGGTCGAGGTACAGATCTGAGGAAGGGTATCAAAAAATGTCTGCAGCATTGAAGGTCCCCAACAACACAGTGGCCTCCATCATTCTTAAATGGAAGATGTTTGAAACCACCAAGACATTTCTTAGAGCTGGCCGCCCGGCCAAACTGAGCAATTGGGGGAGAAGTGCCTTGGTCAAGGACTGCACCAATCAGGCCATTATGGTAGAGTGGCCAGAAGGAAGCCACTTCTCAGTAAAAAGCACATGAATGCCCGCTTGGAGTTTGCCAAAAGGCACCTAAAAGAAACAAGATTCTCTGAACTGTTGAAACCAAGATCGAACTCTTTGGCCTGAATGCCAAGCATCACGTCTGCAGGGGAAACATGTAATTGGTGAAGCATGTTGGTGGAAGCATCATGCTGTGGGGATGTTTTTCAGCGGCAGGGACTGGGAGACAAGTCAGGATCGAGGGAAAGATGAACGGGCGAAGTACAGAGAGATCCTGGATGAAAACCTGCTCCAGCGCGCTCAGGACCTCAGACTGGGGCAAAGGTTCACCTTCTAACAGGACAACGACCCTTAGCACACAGCCAACACAACACAGGAGTGGCTTCGGGACGAAGTCTCTGAATGTCCTTGAGTGGCCCAGTCAGAGCCTGGACTTGGAGAGTCATCGCTGTGCAGCGATGCTCCCCATCCAACCTGACAGGGCTTGAGAGAAGCTGAAGAGAAGACTAGGAGAAACTCTCCAAATACAAGTGTGCCAAGCTTTTTGCGTCATACCCAAGAAGACTTATGGCTGTAATAGCTTATGTAAATGTCAATTTGCAAAAATTTCTAAAAACCAGTTTTTGCTTTGTCGTTATGTGGTATTGTGTGTAGATTGATGAGGGAGAAAAATAATTTAATTTAATTTAATCCATTTTAGAATAAGTCTGTAAAGTAACAAAATGGGGAAAAAGTCAAGGGGTCTGAATATTTTCCAAATGCACATTTAATTGTTAGGGAAGTACAACCACATATTACTTAAATTGTTACACGGGTCTTCTTCTTCTTCTTCTTCTTCTTCTTCTTCTTCTAATTCTTCTTCTAATTCTTCTTCTTCTTCTTCTAATTCTTCTTCTTCTTCTTCTTCTTCTTCTTCTTCTAATTCTTCTTCTTCTTTGTGTGGCTTTCAGCAGACTAGATGCTAGGTTGTGCTGCCGTTCACAGTTTGGGAAGTGAATAGAACTTTTGTTCACATAAAAAAAAGGAAACGGGAAATGGGGGAAAAAAACACTCTCAAACCCAAAAACTCAAAAACACTCTAACCCGATATACTGTGTATATCCCCACAACACCCCACCACCCCAATACACCAGGCCATTGACCTAGGAGGCTGGAACCCCTTTCTATCAAACCCAAAAACTCAAAAACACTCTAACCCTATATAGTGTGTATATCCCCACAACACCCCACCACCCCAATACACCAGGCCATTGACCTAGGAGGCTGGAACCCCTTTCTCTCAAACCCAAAAACTCAAAAACACTCTAACCCTGTATACTGTGTATATCCCCAACAACACCCCACCACCCCAATACACCAGGCCATTGACCTAGGAGGCTGGAACCCCTTTCTATCAAACCCAAAAACTCAAAAACACTCTAACCCTATATATTGTGTATATCCCCAACAACATCCCACCACCCCAATACACCAGGCCATTGACCTAGGAGGCTGGAACCCCTTTCTCTCAAACCCAAAAACTCAAAAACACTCTAACCCTATATACTGTGTATAACCCCACAACACCCCACCACCCCAATACACCAGGCCATTGACCTAGGAGGCTGGAACCCCTTTCACTCAAACCCAAAAACTCAAAAACACTCTAACCCTATATACTGTGTATATCCCCAACAACATCCCACCACCCCAATACACCAGGCCATTGACCTAGGAGGCTGGAACCCCTTTCTCTCAAACCCAAAAACACTCTAACCCGATATACTGTGTATATCCCCACAACACCCCACCACCCCAATACACCAGGCCATTGACCTAGGAGGCTGGAACCCCTTTCTCTCAAACCCAAAAACTCAAAAACACTCTAACCCGATATACTGTGTATATCCCCAACAACATCCCACCACCCCAATACACCAGGCCATTGACCTAGGAGGCTGGAACCCCTTTCTCTCAAACCCAAAAACTCAAAAACACTCTAACCCTGTATACTGTGTATATCCCCAACAACACCCCACCACCCCAATACACCAGGCCATTGACCTAGGAGGCTGGAACCCCTTTCTCTCAAACCCAAAAACTCAAAAACACTCTAACCCTGTATACTGTGTATATCCCCAACAACATCCCACCACCCCAATACACCAGGCCATTGACCTAGGAGGCTGGAACCCCTTTCTATCAAACCCAAAAACTCAAAAACACTCTAACCCTATATAGTGTATATATCCCCACAACACCCCACCACCCCAATACACCAGGCCATTGACCTAGGAGGCTGGAACCCCTTTCTCTCAAACCCAAAAACTCAAAAACACTCTAACCCTATATACTGTGTATATCCCCAACAACATCCCACCACCCCAATACACCAGGCCATTGACCTAGGAGGCTGGAACCCCTTTCTCTCAAACCCAAAAACACTCTAACCCGATATACTGTGTATATCCCCACAACACCCCACCACCCCAATACACCAGGCCATTGACCTAGGAGGCTGGAACCCCTTTCTCTCAAACCCAAAAACTCAAAAACACTCTAACCCTATATACTGTGTATATCCCCAACAACATCCCACCACCCCAATACACCAGGCCATTGACCTAGGAGGCTGGAACCCCTTTCTCTCAAACCCAAAAACTCAAAAACACTCTAACCCTGTATACTGTGTATATCCCCAACAACACCCCACCACCCCAATACACCAGGCCATTGACCTAGGAGGCTGGAACCCCTTTCTCTCAAACCCAAAAACTCAAAAACACTCTAACCCTGTATACTGTGTATATCCCCAACAACATCCCACCACCCCAATACACCAGGCCATTGACCTAGGAGGCTGGAACCCCTTTCTATCAAACCCAAAAACTCAAAAACACTCTAACCCTATATAGTGTATATATCCCCACAACACCCCACCACCCCAATACAGCAGGCCATTGACCTAGGAGGCTGGAACCCCTTTCTCTCAAACCCAAAAACTCAAAAACACTCTAACCCTATATACTGTGTATATCCCCAACAACATCCCACCACCCCAATACACCAGGCCATTGACCTAGGAGGCTGGAACCCCTTTCTCTCAAACCCAAAAACTCAAAAACACTCTAACCCGATATACTGTGTATATCCCCACAACACCCCACCACCCCAATACACCAGGCCATTGACCTAGGAGGCTGGAACCCCTTTCTCTCAAACCCAAACACTCAAAAACACTCTAACCCTATATACTGTGTATATCCCCACAACACCCCACCACCCCAATACACCAGGCCATTGACCTAGGAGGCTGGAACCCCTTTCTCTCAAACCCAAAAACACTCTAACCCTATATACTGTGTATATCCCCACAACACCCCACCACCCCAATACACCAGGCCATTGACCTAGGAGGCTGGAACCCCTTTCTCTCAAACCCAAAAACTCAAAAACACTCTAACCCTGTATACTGTGTATATCCCCAACAACATCCCACCACCCCAATACACCAGGCCATTGACCTAGGAGGCTGGAAGCCCTTTCTCTCAAACCCAAAAACTCAAAAACACTCTAACCCTATATACTGTGTATATCCCCAACAACATCCCACCACCCCAATACACCAGGCCATTGACCTAGGAGGCTGGAACCCCTTTCTCTCAAACCCAAAAACTCAAAAACACTCTAACCCGATATACTGTGTATATCCCCACAACACCCCACCACCCCAATACACCAGGCCATTGACCTAGGAGGCTGGAACCCCTTTCTCTCAAACCCAAAAACTCAAAAACACTCTAACCCTGTATACTGTGTATATCCCAACAACATCCCACCACCCCAATACACCAGGCCATTGACCTAGGAGGCTGGAACCCCTTTCTATCAAACCCAAAAACTCAAAAACACTCTAACCCTGTATACTGTGTATATCCCCACAACACCCCACCACCCCAATACACCAGGCCATTGACCTAGGAGGCTGGAACCCCTTTCTCTCAAACCCCTCCCTGTAGTTCTTCTACACTAAAATCTCTGATAGACAAAATAAAAAGTAATCTGCTGCTGCTGCTACCAATTCAATCTTCTGGGATTTCCTTTCCATCTGTGCGGTACAATTAATGACCAATAAAACACTGAGAAGCCAACCTCACTAAAGCACTAGTGTATATGATGACAACTTCCTGCACTGCTCTCATCCTGGACACGTCCATCCTGTCTCACACGTATAGGACATTTTTGATCCCCAGGAACATGGCCACCCCTACTATTGAAATACCACACATTTTCCACCTAAACTACACACTATTTTGTCCCATGGCCTTCCTGCACACTTCTCACACATCAGAATCTCCCTCGTACATACTGCTGCAACATAACCATAAACTTGGCACCTGAAACACTGTAGTGTGTTCGGAACAAAAAAATCTCACAGGACTAAGCATGACTTTCTATGGGAAACACTCCTGAATCAAAACTCAAAAGAACAGACAGGGTCTCCTCGGTCTCACGCTCACCACCGGGTCTGCGTCGCACCAAACAGCATGCATCAGAAACACCAGGTATCCCCAACTTTAGTTGATCCACCTTAACACTCAACCCCACCTCAGTTATCACTCCTTGCAGAGGCACTCTGTTCTGGAGAGCAAAGCAGGCCAATGCTTTTGTCCCGAGTCTCGAAGTGTACAGCGCACTATCCCTCTGAGCAGCAGACACACAAACAAAATCAACACAAGTCGACCTATGGGTACTTTGAACTAATTGAGAGAACCCATCTCCTTCTTCAACCTAGACTGACGATTGGCCAAGAGGCATAGATCCAATTTCTCCACAAATCATATTCCCACTGGGCCAGAGTCATCTCAAGTATTTTCCTGATCAAGGAAGCCTTCACGATGCAGGTTCTTTCTCCTCACTTTGGTCAGGATCAATTTCAAGCTCACAAAGCCATCTCTTACTGAGTGGGAGGATTAACAATAGAAAGAAAGAGGTCTAAAGTGAAGGGTTGGGTGTGATGATCAGCCTCGACCTCCCTTCCTCTCTTCCTCAACTAGCTCTCATAGTCTCGTGTCAGAAATAGACGTTCATCCATGTTTCTCAAACGTCATATTTCAATGTGTTTATGGTTAAGTGTAGGCATTAACTCAGCATTTGTAAGGTCAGGTTTAAGTGTAGGCATTAACTCAGCATTTGTAAGGTCAGGTTTAAGTTTAGGCATTAACTCTGAACGGTTAAGGTAAGGATAAAGGTTTGAGATAGGCTTAAAACAAAAATTTAAAAAATTTAAAACTTTCCATTGCTGGATTTGAACTTGCAACCTTTGCAATTAGAGGCAGATGCTTACACCCATTTTACAACACCCTAGAAAAATCGGAACATACTTGAAAGTAACAGCGCTCATTGTTTCCCCTAGTGGCCTGTATCCACTTCATCTCCCGGCATCCTAAGACATGGATGTAAAACACAGACTGATATCACGGGTGACCTGGCTGCTCGTCCCCATCATGGTAAATATAATCTTTAACAGTATCTGTTCATCATTAACAATGCAGGCCCCAGCCCCAGCCTTAAACAGTACACGCTCTACACCAGTCCACACCACACAGCAGAATGCATTATAGTTTTAATCAGCAGATATGATTGCTTTGTCCTACTTCTGACTGCACAGGGGCCCACATGGGGCTTCGCTGGCGCTTCGTGACAACTAGCTGTCGAGAGAAAGACAAATGAAAAGACATAAAAAATATTTAATGATATTAAATCCGACAGAGCCTATGAATGGGTTTTAAAGGGACGGAATGGCGGGGGAGTGTGGGGGGGAATATAATCTGTTTCCCTGTTGTCATAACGTTAGAATTGAAGGAGACTGGGGTGTGGAGAATCGCTTAATCAGGTCTGGCATCTGTTTATCCCGCATGGTGGTAGGTGCTCTACTACTTTCGCCTGGAGATTCAGGGGATTAATCCAGAAGCCATACAAGGCTGAATCCCAATTGGCATTCTACTGGTCAAACGTGCTGCACTAAATTGGAGATAAATTGTCATTTGGTATGCAGCCCAGGACAGAAACCCTGGTGAAGAGCCATAGTGGCGCCCATCCAAACAGCTCTGAACTCTCTCCTTCCGCCTGTATATACCAGCTCTGTTTAAATACCTCTCTTCCCATCTCTCCCTATGTTTCTCCTCTCTCCCCCCCATTTGTTGTCATATCATGTCAAAATAATCAAAGGTTAAGTTTCTTCCGATGCTCCCGGGGAGCGACCTTGTCACTAATTACTGATGTTTTGTGGGAAGTTGGGAATCCGAGGGACATATTGTTCTCTATTGGGACTTTCGTCACCAGGTGCCCTTTGTTATTCTTGTCCGATGTGCACAGCGCAATGTGCACACTAAACACACAAAACACACTAAAAATATGGGTTGTGTTTTTTTCTCTGAGCTGAAATGTGTCTCAGCTGGCTGTGACATGGCTCGTTATTCTGGTGAAAGCGTTTGGCTCCCGGACTCCCTCATTAGCAGGTTTAAGACATTAAGGGCTAACAGAAGGCTACAGACCCTTGTCTCTGAGACAAGGGTCAAGGACCAATGCCCTAAAGGACCACTGTTGTCTCTAGAAGGTAGTGACGCTCCGCCATGAGTCTGTCACTTTCCCTCTATGTCTCTTTTCTCTCTCTCTCTCTCACACAAAAACAATATTGCAGATGTAGTGTAGAGGAGAAAAGGTGAGACAAGAACTTATGACTGATCAACTGTGAAAGATCATTCTGCTACAGCTAGTCATGTGACTACCTAGAATTATCATTCTGAGTAGCAAGGCAGTATCCCAGCTAGTCATGTGATTACCTAGAATTATCATTCTGAGCAGCAAGGCAGTATCCCAGCTAGTCCTGTGTTTACCTAGAATTATCATTCTGAGCAGCAAGGCAGTATCCCAGCTAGTCCTGTGTTTACCTAGAATTATCATTCTGAGTAGCAAGGCAGTATCCCAGCTAGTCATGTGTTTACCTAGAATTATCATTCTGAGTAGCAAGGCAGTATCCCAGCTAGTCCTGTGTTTACCTATAATTAACATTCTGAGCAGCAAGGCAGTATCCCAGCTAGTCGTGTGATTACCTAGAATTGTCATTCTGAGTAGCAGTCGGTACAAGCTGCAATGCAGGATCACATGTCCACGTCCATGATCAGCACTCCACACAATATTTGATAGTTCACAAAAATACCTGCAGTGTTTACAGGCAGCGCAACACAGAATCTGAATATGTCCTCTGATCAGTTTGCACTGAATCCCATTAATTTGATACAGTAGAAATAGTACAATACTCTATTGTACTGTGTATTCTGAAAGTATTCAGACACCGTGACCTTTTCCAAAATCTTGATGTTACAGACTTATTCTAAGATTGATTAAAAAAAAATGTTTCTCCCTCATTAATCTACACACAATATCCCATAATGACAAAGCAAAAACAGTTTTTTGAAATGTTTGCAAGTTTATTTATATAAAAAAATGAAATATCAGAAATATCAGTATTCAGACCCTTTACTCAGTACTTTGTTGAAGCACCTTTGGCAGCGATTATAGCCTTCTCCCATTCGTCTCTGCAGATCCTCTCAAGCTCTGTCAGGTTGGATGGGGAGCGTCACTGCACAGCTATTTTAAGGTCTCTCCAGAGATGTTCGATCGGGTTCAAGTCGGGCTCTGGCTGGGCCACTCAAGGACATTCAGAGACTTGTTCCGAAGTCACTCCTGTGTTGTGTTGGCTGTATGCTTAGCCTCATTGTCCTGTTGGAACGTAAACCTTTGCCCCTGTCTGAGGTCCCGAGCACTCTGGAGCAGGTTTTCATCAAGGATCTCACTGTACTTTGCTCCGTTCATCTTTCCCTCGATCCTGCCTAGTGGAAAAACATCCCCACAGAATGATGCTGCCACCTCCATGCCTCACCGTGCTATGTTTCCCCCAGACGTGAAGCTTGGCATTCAGGCCAAAGAGTTCGATCTTGGTTTCATCAGTCCAGAGAATCTTGTTTCTCATGGTCCGAGAGTCTTTTAGGTCCCTCTTGGCAAACTCCAGGCGGGCTG
Organism: Oncorhynchus nerka; assembly: GCF_034236695.1. NCBI lineage: Eukaryota > Metazoa > Chordata > Actinopteri > Salmoniformes > Salmonidae > Oncorhynchus > Oncorhynchus nerka. Next base: position 42,831,584 of record NC_088411.1, read on the forward strand.
TCATGTGCCTTTTACTGAGGAGTGGCTTCCGTGGAGTGCTGCAGAGATGGTTATCCTTTTGGAAGGTTCCCTGATCTACTCAGAGGAACTCTGGAGCTCTGTCAGAGTGACCATCAGGTTCTTGCTCACCTCCCTGAACAAGGCCCTTCTCCCCCAATTGCTCAGTTTGGCCGGGCGGCCAGCTCTAGGAAGAATCTTGGTGGTTTCAAACATCTTCCATTTAAGAATGATGGAGGCCACTGGGTTATTGAGGACCTTCAATGCTGTAGACATTTTTTGATACCCTTTCTCAGATCTGTACCTCGACACAATCCTGTCTCGGAGCTCTACGGACAATTCATTCGACCTCATGGCTTGGTTTTTGCTTTGACATGCACTGTCAACTGTGGGACCTTATATAGACAGGTGTGTGTGTGCATTTCCAAATCATGTCCAATCTATTGAATTGACCACAGGTGGACTCCAGTCAAGTTTTAGAAACATCTCAAGGATGATCAATGGAAACGGACGCACTTGAGCTCAATTAGGAGTCTCATAGCGTTGAGCTGAATACTTCTGTAAATAAGTACTTTCTGATCTGATCAGGTGTCACCCATCTTCCCCATTATCCCCTGGGTACCTATACGTGATCTGATCAGGTGTCACCCATCTATCCCCTGGGTACCTATACGTGATCTGATCAGGTGTTACCCATCTATCCCCTGGGTACCTATATACGTGATCTGATCAGGTGTCACCCATCTTCCCCATCTATCCCCTGGGTACCTATATACGTGATCTGATCAGGTGTCACCCATCTTCCCCATTATCCCCTGGGTACCTATAGGTGTATTTTCTGCCAGTTCGTCTTATTTTGTCAAGTCAACCAGCGTGTTACTTCGTGCTCCTGCTTTTTAAAAAACTTTTCTCTGTTTTTGCTAGTCCTCCCGGTTTTGACCCTTGCCTGCCTTGACTCTGAACCCGCCTGCCTGACCATTCTGCCTGCCCTGACCTCGAGCCTGCCTTCCACTCTGTACCTCCTGGACTCTGACCTTGTTATGATCTTTTGCCTGTCCATGACCATTCTCTTGCCTGCCCCTTGGATACTAATAAATATCAGAGACTTGAACCATCTGCCTCCCGTGTCTGCATCTGGGTCTCGCCGTTATAGAGCAAACATTTCTAAAAACCTGTTTCCCGCTTCGTCATTATCGGGTATTGTGTGTAGATTGATGTGAAAATGTTTTTATTTAATACATTATAGAAGAAGGCTGAGAAACGTGGAAAAGGTCAAGGGGTCTGAGCACTGTATGTCTGTGTGTTGTATCTATATAGTAGGGCCTACATCTCAGTGTGTTGTATCTATATAGTAGGGTCTACATCTCAGTGTGTTGTATCTATATAGTAGGGCCTACATCTCAGTGTGTTGTATCTATATAGTAGGGCCTACATCTCAGTGTGTTGTATCTATATAGTAGGGTCTACATCTCAGTGTGTTGTATCTATATAGTAGGGTCTACATCTCAGTGTGTTGTATCTATATAGTAGGGCCTACATCTCAGTGTGTTGTATCTATATAGTAGGGCCTACATCAGTGTGTTTTATCTATATAGTAGGGCCTACATCTCAGTGTGTTGTATCAATATAGTAGGGCCTACATCTCAGTGTGTTGTATCTATATAGTAGGGTCTACATCTCAGTGTGTTGTATCTATATAGTAGGGCCTACATCAGTGTGTTGTATCTATATAGTAGGGTCTACATCTCAGTGTGTTGTATCTATATAGTAGGGTCTACATCTCAGTGTGTTGTCTCTATATAGTAGGGTCTACATCAGTGTGTTGTATCTATATAGTAGGGTCTACATCAGTGTGTTGTATCTATATAGTAGATCCTACATCAGTGTGTTGTATCTATATAGTAGGGCCTACATCTCAGTGTGTTGTATCTATATATTAGGGTCTACATCTCAGTGTGTTGTATCTATATAGTAGGGTCTACATCTCAGTGTGTTGTATCTATATAGTAGGGCCTACATCAGTGTGTTGTATCTATATAGTAGGGCCTACATCAGTGTGTTGTATCTATATAGTAGGGCCTACATCAGTGTGTTGTATCTATATAGTAGGGTCTACATCAGTGTGTTGTATCTATATAGTAGGATCTACATCTCAGTGTGTTGTATCTATATATTAGGGTCTACATCTCAGTGTGTTGTATCTATATAGTAGGGCCTACATCAGTGTGTTGTATCTATATAGTAGGGCCTACATCAGTGTGTTGTATCTATATAGTAGGGTCTACATCTCAGTGTGTTGTATGTATATAGTAGGGTCTACATCTCAGTGTGTTGTATCTATATAGTAGGGTCTACATCTCAGTGTGTTGTATGTATATAGTAGGGTCTATATCAGTGTGTTGTATCTATATAGTAGGGCCTACATCTCAGTGTGTTGTATCTATATAGTAGGATCTACATCTCAGTGTGTTGTCTCTATATAGTAGGGTCTACATCAGTGTGTTGTATCTATAAAGTATGGCCTACATCTCAGTGTGTTGTATCTATATAGTAGGGCCTACATCTCAGTGTGTTGTATCTATATAGTAGGATCTACATCTCAGTGTGTTGTATCTATATAGTAGGGTCTACATCTCAGTGTGTTGTATCTATATAGTAGGGCCTACATCTCAGTGTGTTGTATCTATATAGTAGGGCCTACATCTCAGTGTGTTGTATCTATATACTAGGGTCTACATCTCAGTGTGTTGTATCTATATAGTAGGGTCTACATCTCAGTGTGTTGTATCTATATAGTAGGGCCTACATCAGTGTGTTGTATCTATATAGTAGGGTCTACATCTCAGTGTGTTGTATCTATATAGTAGGGTCTTCATCAGTGTGTTGTATCTATATAGTAGGGTCTACATCTCAGTGTGTTGTATCTATATAGTAGGGTCTACATCTCAGTGTGTTGTATCTATATAGTAGGGCCTACATCTCAGTGTGTTGTATCTATATAGTAGGGCCTACATCTCAGTGTGTTGTATCTATATAGTAGGGTCTACATCAGTGTGTTGTATCTATATAGTCGGGTCTACATCTCAGTGTGTTGTATCTATATAGTAGGGTCTACATCTCAGTGTGTTGTATCTATATAGTAGGGCCTACATCAGTGTGTTGTATCTATATAGTAGGGTCTACATCTCAGTGTATTGTATCTATATAGTAGGGCCTACATCAGTGTGTTGTATCTATATAGTAAGGCCTACATCTCAGTGTGTTGTATCTATATATTAGGGTCTACATCTCAGTGTGTTGTATCTATATAGTAGGGCCTACATCAGTGTGTTGTATCTATATAGTAGGGTCTACATCAGTGTGTTGTATCTATATAGTAGATCCTACATCAGTGTGTTGTATCTATATAGTAGGGCCTACATCTCAGTGTGTTGTATCTATATATTAGGGTCTACATCTCAGTGTGTTGTATCTATATAGTAGGGTCTACATCTCAGTGTGTTGTATCTATATAGTAGGGCCTACATCAGTGTGTTGTATCTATATAGTAGGGCCTACATCAGTGTGTTGTATCTATATAGTAGGGCCTACATCAGTGTGTTGTATCTATATAGTAGGGTCTACATCAGTGTGTTGTATCTATATAGTAGGATCTACATCTCAGTGTGTTGTATCTATATATTAGGGTCTACATCTCAGTGTGTTGTATCTATATAGTAGGGCCTACATCAGTGTGTTGTATCTATATAGTAGGGCCTACATCAGTGTGTTGTATCTATATAGTAGGGTCTACATCTCAGTGTGTTGTATGTATATAGTAGGGTCTACATCTCAGTGTGTTGTATCTATATAGTAGGGTCTACATCTCAGTGTGTTGTATGTATATAGTAGGGTCTATATCAGTGTGTTGTATCTATATAGTAGGGCCTACATCTCAGTGTGTTGTATCTATATAGTAGGATCTACATCTCAGTGTGTTGTCTCTATATAGTAGGGTCTACATCAGTGTGTTGTATCTATAAAGTATGGCCTACATCTCAGTGTGTTGTATCTATATAGTAGGGCCTACATCTCAGTGTGTTGTATCTATATAGTAGGATCTACATCTCAGTGTGTTGTATCTATATAGTAGGGTCTACATCTCAGTGTGTTGTATCTATATAGTAGGGCCTACATCTCAGTGTGTTGTATCTATATAGTAGGGCCTACATCTCAGTGTGTTGTATCTATATACTAGGGTCTACATCTCAGTGTGTTGTATCTATATAGTAGGGCCTACATCTCAGTGTGTTGTATCTATATAGTAGGGTCTACATCAGTGTGTTGTATCTATATAGTCGGGTCTACATCTCAGTGTGTTGTATCTATATAGTAGGGTCTACATCTCAGTGTGTTGTATCTATATAGTAGGGTCTACATCTCAGTGTGTTGTATCTATATAGTAGGGTCTACATCAGTGTGTTGTATCTATATAGTCGGGTCTACATCTCAGTGTGTTGTATCTATATAGTAGGGTCTACATCTCAGTGTGTTGTATCTATATAGTAGGGTCTACATCTCAGTGTGTTGTATCTATATAGTAGGGCCTACATCAGTGTGTTGTATCTATATAGTAGGGTCTACATCTCAGTGTGTTGAATCTATATATTAGGGTCTACATCTCAGTGTGTTGTATCTATATAGTAGGGTCTACATCTCAGTGTGTTGTATCTATATAGTAGGGCCTACATCAGTGTGTTGTATCTATATAGTAGGGCCTACATCAGTGTGTTGTATCTATATAGTAGGGCCTACATCCGTGTGTTGTATCTATATAGTTGGGTCTACATCTCAGTGTGTTGTATCTATATAGTAGGGCCTACATCAGTGTGTTGTATCTATATAGTAGGGTCTACATCTCAGTGTGTTGTATCTATATATTAGGGTCTACATCTCAGTGTGTTGTATCTATATAGTAGGGTCTACATCTCAGTGTGTTGTATCTTTATAGTAGGGCCTACATCAGTGTGTTGTATCTATATAGTAGGGCCTACATCAGTGTGTTGTATCTATATAGTAGGGTCTACATCTCAGTGTGTTGTATCTATATAGTAGGGTCTTCATCAGTGTGTTGTATCTATATAGTAGGGTCTACATCTCAGTGTGTTGTATCTATATAGTAGGGTCTACATCTCAGTGTGTTGTCTCTATATAGTAGGGTCTACATCAGTGTGTTGTATCTATATAGTAGGGTCTACATCTCAGTGTGTTGTATCTATATAGTAGGGCCTACATCAGTGTGTTGTATCTATATAGTAGGGTCTACATCTCAGTGTGTTGTATCTATATAGTAGGGTCTACATCTCAGTGTGTTGTATCTATATAGTAGGGCCTACATCTCAGTGTGTTGTATCTATATAGTAGGGCCTACATCTCAGTGTGTTGTATCTATATAGTAGGGTCTACATCAGTGTGTTGTATCTATATAGTAGGGTCTACATCTCAGTGTGTTGTATCTATATATTAGGGTCTACATCTCAGTGTGTTGTATCTATATAGTAGGGTCTACATCTCAGTGTGTTGTATCTATATAGTAGGGCCTACATCAGTGTGTTGTATCTATATAGTAGGGCCTACATCAGTGTGTTGTATCTATATAGTAGGGTCTACATCTCAGTGTGTTGTATCTATATAGTAGGGTCTTCATCAGTGTGTTGTATCTATATAGTAGGGTCTACATCTCAGTGTGTTGTATCTATATAGTAGGGTCTACATCTCAGTGTGTTGTCTCTATATAGTAGGGTCTACATCAGTGTGTTGTATCTATATAGTAGGGTCTACATCTCAGTGTGTTGTATCTATATAGTAGGGCCTACATCAGTGTGTTGTATCTATATAGTAGGGTCTACATCTCAGTTTGTTGTATCTATATAGTAGGGCCTACATCAGTGTGTTGTATCTATATAGTAGGGCCTACATCTCAGTGTGTTGTATCAATATAGTAGGGTCTACATCTCAGTGTGTTGTATCTATATAGTAGGGTCTACATCAGTGTGTTGTATCTATATAGTAGGGTCTACATCTTAGTGTGTTGTATCTATATAGTAGGGTCTACATCTCAGTGTGTTGTATCTATATAGTAGGGTCTACATCAGTGTGTTGTATCTATATAGTAGGGTCTACATCTCAGTGTGTTGTATCTATATAGTAGGGTCTACATCTCAGTGTGTTGTATCTATATAGTAGGGCCTACATCTCAGTGTGTTGTATCTATATAGTAGGGCCTACATCTCAGTGTGTTGTATCTATATAGTAGGGTCTACATCAGTGTGTTGTATCTATATAGTCGGGTCTACATCTCAGTGTGTTGTATCTATATAGTAGGGCCTACATCAGTGTGTTGTATCTATATAGTAGGGTCTACATCTCAGTGTATTGTATCTATATAGTAGGGCCTACATCAGTGTGTTGTATCTATATAGTAAGGCCTACATCTCAGTGTGTTGTATCTATATAGTAGGGCCTACATCAGTGTGTTGTATCTGTATAGTAGGGTCTACATCTCAGTGTGTTGTATCTATATAGTAGGGCCTACATAAGTGTGTTGTATCTATATAGTAGGATCTGCATCTCAGTGTGTTGTATCTATATAGTAGGGCCTACATATCAATGTGTTGTATCTATATAGTAGGATCTACATCTCAGTGTGTTGTATCTATATAGTAGGATCTACATCTCAGTGTGTTGTCTCTATATAGTAGGGCCTACATCTCAGTGTGTTGTATCTATATAGTAGGGTCTACATCAGTGTGTTGTATCTATATACTAGGGTCTACATCTCAGTGTGTTGTATCTATATAGTAGGGCCTACATCTCAGTGTGTTGTATCTATATAGTAGGGCCTACATCTCAGTGTGTTGTATCTATATAGTAGGGTCTACATCAGTGTGTTGTATCTATATAGTCGGGTCTACATCTCAGTGTGTTGTATCTATATAGTAGGGCCTACATCAGTGTGTTGTATCTATATAGTAGGGTCTACATCTCAGTGTATTGTATCTATATAGTAGGGCCTACATCAGTGTGTTGTATCTATATAGTAAGGCCTACATCTCAGTGTGTTGTATCTATATAGTAGGGCATACATCAGTGTGTTGTATCTATATAGTAGGGTCTACATCTCAGTGTGTTGTATCTATATAGTAGGGTCTACATCTCAGTGTGTTGTATCTATATAGTAGGGCCTACATCAGTGTGTTGTATCTATATAGTAGGGTCTACATAAGTGTGTTGTATCTATATAGTAGGATCTGCATCTCAGTGTGTTGTATCTATATAGTAGGGCCTACATATCAATGTGTTGTATCTATATAGTAGGGCCTACATCAGTGTGTTGTATCTATATAGTAGGATCTACATCTCAGTGTGTTGTATCTATATAGTAGGGTCTATATCAGTGTGTTGTATCTATATAGTAGGGTCTACATCAGTGTGTCGTATCTATATAGTAGGTCCTACATCAGTGTGTTGTATCTATATAGTAGGGCCTACATCAGTGTGTTGTATCTATATAGTAGGGTCTACATCTCAGTGTGTTGTATCTATATAGTAGGGCCTACATCAGTGTGTTGTATCTATATAGTAGGGCCTACATCAGTGTGTTGTATCTATATAGTAGGGTCTACATCTCAGTGTGTTGTATCTATATAGTAGGGCCTACATCAGTGTGTTGTATCTATATAGTAGGGTCTACATCTCAGTGTGTTGTATCTATATACTAGGGTCTACATCTCAGTGTGTTGTATCTATATAGTAGGGCCTACATCTCAGTGTGTTGTATCTATATAGTAGGGCCTACATCTCAGTGTGTTGTATCTATATATTAGGGTCTACATCTTAGTGTGTTGTATCTATATAGTAGGGCCTACATCTCAGTGTGTTGTATCTATATAGTAGGGTCTACATCAGTGTGTTGTATCTATATAGTAGGGCCTACATCTCAGTGTGTTGTATCTATATAGTAGGGTCTACATCTCAGTGTGTTGTATCTATATAGTAGGGCCTACATCTCAGTGTGTTGTATCTATATAGTAGGGCCTACATCTCAGTGTGTTGTATCTATATAGTAGGGTCTACATCTTAGTGTGTTGTATCTATATATTAGGGTCTACATCAGTGTGTTGTATCTATATAGTAGGGTCTACATCTCAGTGTTTTGTATCTATATAGTAGGGTCTACATCTCAGTGTGTTGTATCTATATAGTAGGGCCTACATCAGTGTGTTGTATCTATATAGTAGGGTCTACATCTCAGTGTATTGTATCTATATAGTAGGGTCTACATCACTGTGTTGTATCTATATAGTAAGGCCTACATCTCAGTGTGTTGTATCTATATAGTAGGGCCTACATCAGTGTGTTGTATCTATATAGTAGGGTCTACATCTCAGTGTGGTGTATCTATATAGTAGGGCCTACATCTCAGTGTGTTGTATCTATATAGTAGGGTCTACATCAGTGTGTTGTATCTATATAGTAGGGCCTACATCTCAGTGTGTTGTATCTATATAGTAGGGTCTACATCTCAGTGTGTTGTATCTATATAGTAGGGCCTACATCAGTGTGTTGTATCTATAAAGTAGGGCCTACATCTCAGTGTGTTGTATCTATATAGTAGAGTCTACATCTCAGTGTGTTGTATCTATATAGTAGGGCCTACATCAGTGTGTTGTATCTATATAATAAGGCCTACATCTCAGTGTGTTGTATCTATATAGTAGGGCCTACATCAGTGTGTTGTATCTATATAGTAGGGTCTACATCTCAGTGTGTTGTATCTATATAGTAGGGTCTACATCAGTGTGTTGTATCTATATAGTAGGGTCTACATCAGTGTGTTGTATCTATATAGTAGGGTCTACATCTCAGTGTGTTGTATCTATATAGTAGGGTCTACATCTCAGTGTGTTGTATCTATATAGTAGGGTCTACATCAGTGTGTTGTATCTATATAGTAGGGTCTACATCTCAGTGTGTTGTATCTATATAGTAAGGCCTACATCTCAGTGTGTTGTATCTATATAGTAGGGCCTACATCAGTGTGTTGTATCTATATAGTAGGGTCTACATCTCAGTGTGTTGTATCTATATAGTAGGGTCTACATCTCAGTGTGTTGTATCTATATATTAGGGTCTACATCTCAGTGTGTTGTATCTATATAGTAGGGTCTACATCTCAGTGTGTTGTATCTATATAGTAGGGCCTACATCAGTGTGTTGGATCTATATAGTAGGGCCTACATCAGTGTGTTGTATCTATATAGTAGGGCCTACATCAGTGTGTTGTATCTATATAGTAGGGCCTACATCAGTGTGTTGTATCTATATAGTAGGTCCTACATCAGTGTGTTGTATCTATATAGTAGGGCCTACATCAGTGTGTTGTATCTATATAGTAGGGTCTACATCTCAGTGTGTTGTATCTATATAGTAGGGCCTACATCTCAGTGTGTTGTATCTATATAGTAGGGTCTACATCAGTGTGTTGTATCTATATAGTAGGGTCTACATCAGTGTGTTGTATCTATATAGTAGGGTCTACATCTCAGTGTATTGTATCTATATAGTAGGGCCTACGTCAGTGTGTTGTATCTATATAGTAAGGCCTACATCTCAGTGTGTTGTATCTATATAGTAGGGCCTACATCAGTGTGTTGTATCTATATAGTAGGGCCTACATCTCAGTGTGTTGTATATATATAGTAGGGCCTACATCTCAGTGTGTTGCATCTATATAGTAGGGCCTACATCAGTGTGTTGTATCTATATAGTAGGGTCTACATCAGTGTGTTGTATCTATATAGTAGGGTCTACATCTCAGTGTGTTGTATCTATATAGTAGGGTCTACATCTCAGTGTGTTGTATCTATATAGTAGGGTCTACATCAGTGTGTTGTATCTATATAGTAGGGTCTACATCTCAGTGTGTTGTATCTATATAGTAGGGCCTACATCTCAGTGTGTTGTATCTATATAGTAGGGCCTACATCAGTGTGTTGTATCTATATAGTAGGGCCTACATCTCAGTGTGTTGTATCTATATAGTAGGGCCTACATCTCAGTGTGTTGTATCTATATAGTAGGGCCTACATCTCATTGTGTTGTATCTATATAGTAGGGTCTACATCTCAGTGTGTTGTATCTATATAGTAGGGTCTACATCAGTGTGTTGTATCTATATAGTAGGGTCTACATCTCAGTGTGTTGTATCTATACAGTAGGGTCTACATCTCAGTGTGTTGTATCTATATAGTAGGGTCTACATCAGTGTGTTGTATCTATATCGTATAGAAGCCACAAAGGGCATCCTACGAACAGCATCTGATTCAGCTTCAAAACAAGAGGAAGATCCACTACACACACACACACACACACACACACACACACACACACACACACACACACACACACACACACACACACACACACACACACACAACCCTCAACTGCCACTGTGACATAAAAATGTGTGTCTCCAGAACAACCTTTATAGATAGATATGACTTACCTGTGTTCCACCCAGAGGAGGGGAGAGGATGGGACAAACATGAACAACAAAAAATACAT